>NC_133797.1:41308463-41383463 GCF_043250625.1 Sebastes fasciatus
ACAGCTGCTTTGTAAACAAAGTTTATTGTTCACATTGTGACCGTTGCCATGGTGATTGTGTTCAGGAGACGGTGTCTGATTCGGAGGTGGACGCAGGATTCAGAGGCCTCTTCACCAAACTCGCCGGAGCTGTAAGTATTACATCACTTCCTGTGTGCTGGGGACCAATCAGAGCAGAGTCCTCTGGTTGATCCGGTGGTCCTGGTGTGTTTCAGGACATGGAGATCTCTGCGGTGGAGCTGAAGACCATCCTGAACAAGATCGTCTCCAAACGTGAGTCGAGCAGAAGCTTCAGATCTGATCGCCTGATCACCTGATCGCCTGATCGCCTGATCGCCTGATCACCAGATCACCTGATCACCATCAGCTTTAACTTCCTGTCTCTTGTTCACAGGAACTGACATCAAGACTGACGGCTTCAGTATGGACACCTCCAGGATCATGGTGAACCTGATGGACGTATCCTTTAAAGCCATGTTGTTATTATCAGACGTTAGCAGCTGCTAACGCTAGCTAGTGAGCTACAGTGTGACATCACAGAGCACGTTAGTACAGTGTGACATCACAGAGCACGTTAGTACAGTGTGACATCACAGCTCCTCCAGCAGCGATGGATCTTTAACTGTTGAGCAGGACAGCGGTAACGGGAAGCTCGGCCTCGGAGAGTTCGCCACTCTGTGGAAGAAGGTGCAGAGATATCTGGTAAGACCTTTGTGACCTTTGACCTTTTAAGCAGAGGTGGATAGTAACGAGTCACATGTACTCTTTTCAGTAAATACTTTTGTACTCTTTCTCAAGAAGTTATTTTGACAAGTACTTATCTATAGTAGTGTTTCTGCAGAGTAACCGTAGAGTTTATACGTGATGATGAGCAGCAGCTGTGTGTTTTTCATTCAGTCCATCTATAAGAAAAACGACTCGGATAACTCGGGGACGA
The DNA here is from genome assembly GCF_043250625.1 of Sebastes fasciatus. Lineage (NCBI taxonomy): Eukaryota > Metazoa > Chordata > Actinopteri > Perciformes > Sebastidae > Sebastes > Sebastes fasciatus. The sequence goes on from NC_133797.1 coordinate 41,309,401, forward strand.
TGAGCACGCCTGAGATGAGAGTCGCCTTCAAAGACGCAGGTCAGCTTCTACTACTACTACTTCTACTTCTACTACTACTACTACTACTTGTACTACTACTTCTACTTCTACTACTACTACTACTACTTCTACTACTACTTCTACTTCTACTTCTACTTCTACTACTTCTACTTCTACTACTACTTGTACTACTACTTCTACTTCTACTACTACTTGTACTACTACTACTACTTCTACTACTACTTATACTTCTACTTCTACTTCTACTACTTATACTTCTACTACTTCTACTTCTACTTCTTCTACAGACTGCTGAGTGATGAAGTTCCCAGATCATCCATTGGTTCCATAGATCAGGCGTAGTAGTGTTTCCTTTAGTAGTTACCGCCGTTTGACCACTACGTAAAGTTGTCTTCACAGCCCGGCGCTCTACCTCGAGGCTTGCTGCTCACTAACACGTGAAGAAGAGCTTCTTCTTCTTCTTCCTGTTTATCTCCTGTATTCTGTCTAAACTAATGTTGTGTTTGTATTCTGTGTCTCTGCTGCTGTCTGGACTCTCAACACTTTACTGTCAGTACGCTGATGGTGGAGGTACGTTATGTCCTGCTGGACCAGCTGTGTTAGCTTCGTTAACAGTGTTAGTTGTGTCACACTGCAGATACACTTCCGAGGTCATAAATGCTAGCTGCTAACCAAAGCTAACAGTGAGTTTATTAATAAAGTCATACTTTATTTGTGTTTGAATAGAAACACAAAGACTAGACTTAGCGTTAGCTTCTTAATGTGGCTACTGTAGCGTTAGCATGATGGTGATGGTGTTCTCTGCTCCTCCAGGTTTCACCCTCAACAACACCATCTACCAGCTGCTGGTGGCTCGATACTCCGACCCCGACATGACCATCGACTTCGACAACTTCGTGGGCTGTCTGATGAGGCTGGAGATGATGTTCAGTGAGTCTCACGGGTCAAAGCTTTCTTTCTGAAGGACTGAACGTTGAAGGGAAAGCTCCACCGTTCAGTTTCCTCACAGTTTGATTCATCTGAACAAACATGTTGCTGTGATTAAAAAGTCACTATGACTACGACTCCCAGGGTGCATTTGGTTAAGAAACATCCAATCACAGAGCTCCACATTCTGAAGACGACGTGTTTTGGAAACTGAAAACAATCTGCAGCTTAAATGAGTTCACATTTAAAGGGACTGTTTGTAAGAATCAGAAATGTCTTGTTAACAGCTTCACCTGTGTCTGTTAAGTCAACTAAAGTCAGCGTCCTGTTGCTGGCGCTTGTGCTCGCTCTACATAGACATGAAGGAGCATCGCTCAACACAGTGAGGAGACACACGTCAGCTAAAAGCACAATATCACTCTATATTTCAGCTGCTTGGCAGTAATGTTAGCTGACCAGACCAAGGTCTCTAGTGTTGGCTTTTCCCGCCTCAGCCTCCCGACCGCGGCCGGAGGGAACGGGGGAGACGCCGGAGTTTTGGTAGGAGACGATAACGTTTCTCACAAGACACGGGAAACCTCTGTTGGTCTGGAGGAGCTGCAGCAGTTATTTCTGCACAAACGTCCACTGTACATTCACTAGATATTCTCAGAGCTAAACTAACTCTTCTGCAGTGTGGAGTGAGCAGCATGCACGTGAGAGGTGGAGAGAGAGAGAGAGAGAGAGAGAGAGAGAGAGAAGGAGCGCGGTGTGTGAGTGAAGGCAGGTAGAGGAGCAGAGTACAGCAGAGACTCCGGTCCTGGAGACCAAAGCTACGGTCTCCTCCGCGTCCTCCGACCGCGGCCAACACTGTTTAACAGACGGGCTTCACTAGATACAACCAAGAGGTTTTGGTGCTTCACTGGAGTTTGTGTTGGAGTCTGAGTCTGAACAGCATAGCCACATGCGAGCGCGCATATGCAGCATATGCGAGAGCGCATGGGACACCGACCGGGTGATTTATACGTGTAAGAAGTTACAAACAGTCCCGTTAAATGTTGGGTCAATTGTGGGTGAATTCAGTAACCGTGACAACTGCACCGACGAAGCATTTTGAATTCACCACCGCTCTGATTCACACCTCTGACTGGCCTCGTCTCCACGGCAACGGCAGCAGAGGCTCATGGGTATTGTAGCATTTAGACCTGACAAACAAAACCTGATAAGTCAGAAACAAAGTGTCTTATTTTAAAAGATAACGTAGCTAATGTAGCTAACGAGCTAACGAACACAGCTGCTAACTACGTGTGATTCTTCCTCCTCAGAGATCTTCAAGAAGCTCGACGCCAACGAGAGCGGCTCCATCGAGCTCGACTTCACCCAGGTGAGAACTGAACAGTCTGTTAAACACATTCAGGTGTCTGAAGAACCAGAACCAGGCCACCACCAGAATACACCTACACACAGTGTTGACCTGGTTTCTCTGTCTTCCTCCTGCAGTGGTTGAACTTCGCCATGATCTGAGCCGTCGCTCCGTGTTCGCCCGGAGCTTCAGTGTTACTGCAGAACGCCATATTCCTGTTTACAGCTGCAGCTTCTCTTCCTGTCACTAATGTTTCATAATCGTACACTGACCGAGTCCATGTAGAGTCAATAAAGTTATCCACCAACCTGTAACAGGCTCACTGTGTTCTGTCAAACCAGACTGATCAGAAACATGAACATCAGATCAGAACAGAAACTGCAGCCAGCCACCAGGGGGCGATCCAGATGTTCTCGCTTCACTTTTGTTCACGTTTCACGTTTCTTCCAGTGTTCACTCGCGTTATCGCAGTGAAAAACTACGAATCCTGCTATAGCGAAGGCATGACCCGCCCTACTCTGCCTCTGATTGGCTAGTCCTGTTAGCGTAGAGTTAGCTTCTAGGTCCAGTTAGTAGGAATTAGTGATCAAAACCTGAATAGCATAAAATGAGCTAGCCACAGACAGCTAACATATTGTTGGTTACGGGAGCTAACTTACTAGCTATAAACACCAAATATTAAATAATAAATGCTTTTGCGGCTACCTGGTTCCTCCCTCTGTGCTCAGCTGCTAACATGTGCTGCACCTACACACTGTTATAATCAGTCAACCTCACTATTCAGTTTTTGTTTTCATAAGCAGCAGTTTTCTCTTTTATTATTGTGTCATATTCATATTACACACAGTTGGTGACTTATTATTATTATTACCATATTTACACATTTTGTCGGCCAGTACACCAGTTTCACAGTGGACGTTGTACATCTCATAGTTTAATTTTATAATTTAAAGGTCCCATATTGTAAAAAGTGAGATCTTCATGTCTTTTACATTATAAAGCAGGTTTAAGTGCTATATGAATAATCAAAACGCTCAATATACGGGGAAATACACACAGCCCGTATTCAGAAATTGTGCGTTTGAAACAAGCCGTGTCCATGTAGGAGCCAAAAAATGATGCTGACATATACTGAGGTTATGGTGTAATTCACCTTTAGGAACACTAGGTGGCACTGTGTTAATTGACTGACCCAGCCACGGGTATATAGGTAAGGAGGTGTGTTGTTGGCGTCAGGGTTTAGCCCGGAAGGGCAAAGGGTATTTGCTGAATTGTCTGCCGTTTTGTGTTGTGTTGTTTGCTCGTTGTCATGGAAACCGGACATTCTTCTTTACTACAATATAACGAATAAATGGACTATTCTTACGAAACCAACAAGCGGTCTGAGGATCAGTTTTGTTCAGCACAACAGACAACTAAAGGTACCATCAACAGCGAAAAGCGCGTCAGTCCAGGGCTAATCACCTCAGTAGCTAAAGTAGTAGACTTAGCTCCTACAGTCCATTTGTGATGTCACAAATATACAATATTTAGACCATTACACGGTTTTAAACGCAAACATTTTAAATGTGTCCCAGTTTATTTCCTGTTGCAGTGTATGTAAATAACATCAGCTGACAGGAAGTAAACATGGAACCAAACTGTTGCCTAGCAACGCAATTCCATTGAAATGCACTAAAACGGAGCGTTTCAGACGGTGGGTAAATACAGGTATATTCAGGCAGACAGTAGGAGGAAAATAAAGTTTTTTTTTAACATTGCAGCATGTAAACATGTTCTAGTAGAAACACAAAATATAAGTATGAACCTGAAAATGAGCACGATATGGTACCTTTAAATTAATATTGAATGATTTTAATGAGAGGGTGCAGTACCGCCTGTGACCACAGTGTTCCGTTAGGATCCAGAGGGGCGCTGTTTCACTCACAACAGCAAACAAAGACATGAACATTAATATTAAAATGAGTTATTTTTATTTTTGGATTGTTGAAGAGGAAATAAAACAGCTTATTATTTGTTTGCTGATATGTATTTTTATATTATTGTTCAGATTATAATAATTATAAACGGAACAAACATCATCACTGCTGCGGATGTTGATAAGAATGTAGCTCCGCCCCTTCCGCCGGGCGGGGCTGGTCCTGCAGCAGAGCATCCTCCTCAGAGTCAGAGTCAGCATCAGCATCAGCATCACAACACACTGCTGCTCACAGCACTGCTGCTGCTGCTGCACACAGAACAACTACTGCTCACAGTACTGAGGACCGACCGACACACTGGTGAGTGTTTGTGCTTGTTTGACTGGTGGAAGCTGCTGTCTGTGATGGGTGAACTGGTCTGTGATGGGTGAACTGGTCTCTGTCATTGATACTCTGATCAGCTGTTTTCACTGATTCAGCAGAAACTGTTTATCATCTGAAACTGTATCATTATTATTATTTATTATTATCAGTCAAATATAAAAACAGACAAATGTTCATCAGGATTTTTTTTTTGCAAAAAGATTATTTACAGACATAAATAATACAGTAAAGATCTGTAAAGGAACATTAGATAAGACATAAATAAGAAGTTTTCTGGAATGTGATGTAATCTGGTACTTTAATATAATATATTCTATTTTATTACTTCATTATATTATTATAGTCAAATATGAATTCAAGGAATTGTCCATAAATTCAACTTTATTTCAGACACATAGGTCCATAAAAAAACACTCAAATCAAATCAATACAATAGAATAACAACAACAGAGATGTGATCAGTTCATCCGTCATCATCTCACTTTAAGGTTCCAACCAACAAGATTTACTGACGAACTTCATGTTGGACTTTAGTGAAGCTTCTGACGAATGTGCCAGAAATACAGTATACCTGCTGGAGCTGGAATCTAACCAGTCAGTGCTCACATCCCAGTCTGGTACCAGTCTGGTACCGGCGTGGTGTTTTGGTAGTGCTCCAGAGGACACTCAGAGCTTTCAGAGTGCTGAGTCAGCTGCTCTCAGACTGGACAGAGCTCATTATTGTCAGTATCGACTGAGCTGCACATTCTCCTGATTCAGTCTGTCGGGCTCATTCACCAGAACCCGACTGACACCAGATGAATGTTTCATCAGAACAGCTGCAGTAATGGACGACTAGTTCTCTGTGCTGCTGAGTGCTTTATAAGGAAGCTGCTGAGGACCAGATCCAGAAGCATGTTGCTGGTTTAGTGACGTATTGTTGTAACTCTGACTGGTCACCAGTAGCCAATCAACTAACCAGTAACTAACAAGTATCCAATCAACTGACCAGTAACTAATCAACTAACCAGTATCAAATCAACTCAGCAGCATCCAATCAACTAACCAGTATCCAATCAATTAACCAGTATCCAATCAACTAACCAGCATTCAATCAACTAACCAGCATTCAATCAACTAACCAGTAACTAACAAGTATCCAATCAACTGACCAGTAACTAATCAACTTACCAGTATCCAATCAACTAACCAGTATCCAATCAACTAACCAGTATAAAATCAATTAACCAGTATCCAATCAACTAACCAGTATACAATCAATTAACCAGTATCCAATCAACTAACCAGTATCCAATCAATTAACCAGACTTGTGTTTCCTTCTTGTGTTTCAGCTTCCTACGAGCCCATTGGACGGAGATCAGGTACAAACGTCTGCACGTTAATTATTGATCTCTCTGATCTGCTAGCAGCTCTGTGAGCTAAATGCTAACATGCTCACAATGACAATGCTAACATGCTGATGTTGAGCAGGTATAATGTTTACCATGTGTTAGCATGCTAACATTAGCTAATGATCAGTAACCACAGAGTCCAGCTGAGGCTGATGAATGGCTTTAGTTCTGTTTGGTCATTATTGAATACTTGATTCTGATTGGTCAATCACGGTGTTCTACAGTCTGTTCTTTCCTTATGACAGACCGTTGCTATGTATAACAGACCGTTGCTACGTATAACAGACCGTTGCTACGTATAACAGACCGCTGCTATGTATAACAGACCGTTGCTATTGGCGCAGTTCTGATGTCGGACTCTGGCGAACCGTTTTGTGTTAAATTATTGATTTCTTCAGTAAGTAGCCGTGTAATAAGCGGGATAATGTACAGCTAGCGGGTCATTATTGTGAAATAAACCCCTTCAGGGTGCCGCGTGGCCCTGTTGGTGTTTATTTCACAATAATGAAGCACATTTCATCACCATCCATCCCATAATAGTCGAGATCCTTGAGTCTAATGTGTTGTGGGTCAGGATGTTTGGAGGCGTGTCTGGGCGGATCCAGAAGGATCGGCAGAGGGCTGGAGGTCTGGGCTCGGTCCAACAGGCCGTACGCCACCTGAACCAGGACTTCGAGGCCCTGAAGGAGGACTGTCTGCAGAACGGATCTCTGTTCGAGGACCCAATATTCCCCGCAGAACCAGCCTCACTGGGCTTCAAGGAACTCGCACCATTCACCGCCAAAACCAGAGGGGTGGAGTGGAAGAGACCGACGGTAAGAACCCAAACTCAGCTCCGTGATCCTCCATCACAGGAAACACTCACACACTCAGTGTTGTCAGTGTGAGGCCTGTGATTGGCTGAACCAAATGCTGCTTTCTGTCTGGTCCTCAGCTGTTTGTGGCTCAGACAGTTTGTCACTGTCACTCCTCCTCCTGTCTTCAATCAGGTCCTCAGGGCAGTGTGTGTGTGTGTGTGTGTGTGTGTGTGTGTGTGTGTGTGTGTGTGTGTGTGTGTGTGTGTGTGAGACAATAACAGTGAACATGTGATGTAACACAGACGGTCGTCTCTGATTGGCTGTTTCAGGAGCTGGCAGAGAACCCCCAGTTCATCGTGGGCGGAGCCACCAGGACGGACATCTGTCAGGGGGCGTTGGGTGAGTCCGCTGGTCATGTGACCTCAGTGACCTCGCACACAGTTTGTCATCCCTGACGACGGTTGCTAGGTGACCAGCTGACTGTATGAATCAGAGAGTAAACAGAGAGTTCAACAGACACTGATGGAGACACAGTAAATAAAAATCTAACTATTCAAAACATATATATATACTGTATAACCGGCATACACACACACACCGTATATATACAGTATATATATATATATATATATGTATACAGTATATGTATACTGAAAGGTCTTACGAGGAGCACCTGAAGGCAGCACTCAGCCCATCAGGTCTGACCTTGTATTGATCAGTTTATTGATCAGTGAATGGGTGGAAACTACATTAGCCGGAAACATTAGCAGCTTAATGTGAAAGTAGCTAATGTTGTTGTTGATGGTAGCGTTTAGCTTAGCATTAGCACGTCCCCACAGACCATCAGAGTGTCTGTTCAGGATAATGGAGTCGGCTGATGTTCAGTTAACAAGCTGCTTCCTGTAAACATGTCAGAACATCCTGTCCTCCAATCAGACGCATGATCGTCATCACCTGACCAGTTCTATACTTTACACTGTTTAAATGTCAGTTGAATTATCAGATCTGAAAGTAGTTGAACTGTCAGTTGAGGAATAAACTCAGTTGAAAGCAGATGATGTGTCAGCTAAAGTTTAAGCATCAAAGCACTTGAACTGTATTTGAGATGCTGGATGATTTGTAACTACTGAAAGCAGTTGTTGGTCAGTTGAAGAGTAAGAAATGAATGCAGATGAAATGTAACAGGTGAAAGCAGACTCAGTTTCTGAAGGTAGTTGAAGTGGGTCTGTATTAACTCTGGTTCTGAAGGTAGTTGAAGTGGGTCTGTATTAACTCTGGTTCTGAAGGTAGTTGAAGTGGGTCTGTATTAACTCTGGTTCTGAAGGTAGTTGAAGTGGGTCTGTATTAACTCTGGTTCTGAAGGTAGTTGAAGTGGGTCTGTATTAACTCTGGTTCTGAAGGTAGTTGAAGTGGGTCTGTATTAACTCTGGTTCTGAAGGTAATTGAAGTGGGTCTGTATTAACTCTGGTTCTGAAGGTAATTGAAGTGGTTCTGTATTAACTCTAGTTCTGAAGGTAGTTGGAGTGGGTCTGTATTAACTCTGGTTCTGAAGGTAGTTGAAGTGGGTCTGTATTAACTCTGGTTCTGAAGGTAATTGAAGTGGTTCTGTATTAACTCTGGTTTGTTTTCCAGGAGACTGCTGGCTGCTCGCTGCTATCGGCTCTCTGACTCTGAACGAACGGCTGCTGCATCGCGTCGTTCCTCATGGTCAGAATTTCAACCACGGATACGCCGGCATCTTCCACTTCCAGGTGAGACTCCACCTGTTCAGAGGCCACACCCACTCACCTGTTATATGATGCATTCAAGTGGAACTCAGGAGTTTGTGTTTTTGTCATAAAAACAACACGTCCTTTAAAGACATTAGAATTACAATATCTGTCTTAAAACACAACACATTTTATATTTTTAGTGTATGAAGACTGACAACCGTGAACCACTATATAATATAATGTTGTGTTCCTCTTTATATGTATTACATGGTCCGGTCTGATCTGGTCTGATCTGATCTGGTCTGATCTGATCTGATCTGATCTGATCTGGTCCAATCCGATCTGGTCTGGTCTGGTCTGTAGTTCTGGCAGTTTGGCGAGTGGGTGGACGTGGTGATCGACGACCGTCTGCCGGTCAAAGATGGAGAGCTGATGTTCGTCCACTCGGCGGAGGGCAGCGAGTTCTGGAGCGCCCTGCTGGAGAAGGCCTACGCCAAGTAAGAGAACCACCCAGCGACCCGCTGAGGAAACATTTCAAACTGAACTCTGACCTTTGTTTCTTCTTAAACTTCAAACTGTCCAATAACGTAAAACCAAAAACTTTTATATATATATATATATATATATATATATATACTGTATACGTCATCAGACAAACAATGAATCGGAATATTATGTTTCTTAAAAATGGAGCCCACGGGTTGTGTTGATTGTGTGTTGATTGTGTGTTGATTGTGTTTGTTGTGTTTGTTTGGTTGATTGTGTTGATTGTGTGTTGATTGTGTGTTGATTGTGTTGTGTGTCCTGAGGTTGAACGGGTCCTACGAGGCGTTGTCTGGCGGCAGCACCACTGAAGGATTCGAGGACTTCACCGGCGGTGTGTCGGAGCAGTACGAGCTGGCGAAGGCTCCCAGAGATCTTCATCGTATCATCAGTAAAGCTCTGCAGAGAGGATCTCTGCTGGGCTGCTCCATCGACGTCAGTCTCTCTCTCTCTCTCAGCACTTCACTTCCTGTCTCTGAGTTGTTTAGTCGGTCTGACTGGACCCACTCTTATTTTAAAAGTTTTTATTGAATTTATTGCATTAGAGCTCATTAATCGACATATCAGCAATACGCATCAATGCAAACATGCCGGAATTATCACGACAGCTAAACTTCATCCGTAGTCTGAAGACCGGTAAGGGAAGGAGGAGGAAGCAGATATGATGACGGAGTATTTTAGTTAGAGTTTTGTTTTAAAGGTGAAGTAGAGGTCACAGTCCCTGATATCTGCTGCTAGTTTATTCCAGGAATGTGAAACTCTAACGGACAAAATTTAGCGTAACTTCGTAGCGTTATTTAACCTCCTTCATGAGCCACTACACCTCTGAGACTCGAATAGCATTAACGTGTTATTATCACGTTAACGTTGACAGCCCTGTTAAATACAAATGATAAAATAAAGGTTCTCCAGGTTCTCCAGGTTCTCCAGGTTCTCCAGTGCCCTACATTAGAGTTCTCCAGGAGGTGTGAACGAGGCCTGAGAATGTGTCGGTCTGTAACTAGTAGTTAACGTCTCCGTCTCTCCTCCTCAGATCACCAGCGCTTTGGACATGGAGGCGGTGACCTTCAAGAAGCTGGTGAAAGGTCACGCCTACTCTGTGACCGCCCTCAAGCAGGTGAGCTCACCTTCATCAACCTCAGGATCTGGTCTCTGTAGGGACTCCGGAGGTCTGTCTCAGGATCCGGTCTCTGTAGGGACTCCGGAGGTCTGTCTCAGGATCCGGTCTCTGTAGGGACTCTGGAGGTCTGCCTCAGGATCCAGTCTCTGTAGGGACTCTGGAGGTCTGTCTCAGGATCCAGTCTCTGTCTCTGTCTACTCTGCAGGTGGAGCACCGCGGTCGACAGGAGCGTCTGATCCGGATCAGGAACCCCTGGGGTCAGGTGGAGTGGACCGGAGCCTGGAGCGACAAGTCAGTGCTTCACTTTCACTATATATATATATATATATACAGTATGTAAATATGTGTTTGTTAATGTTGGTGTGTGTTTCAGCTCGTCAGAGTGGACCTCCATCGACTCGGCAGAGAAAGACGAGCTGCTCTGTAAGATGGAGGACGGAGAGTTCTGGTAGGTCATAAAATGACCTGTGGTGACCTCTAGGATAATCACAGCCTTATGAAACTTAAAAGCCACAAACTAGAGACCTAGAGCATTCAGAGGATGTATGGATCAGACTAGAGACCTAGAGCATTCAGAGGATGGATGGATCAGACTAGAGACCTAGAGCATTCAGAGGATGTATGGATCAGACTAGAGACCTAGAGCATTCAGAGGATGGATGGATCAGACTAGAGACCTAGAGCATTCAGAGGATGGATGGATCAGACTAGAGACCTAGAGCATTCAGAGGATGGATGGATCAGACTAGAGACCTAGAGCATTCAGAGGATGGATAGATCAAACTAGAGACCTAGAGCATTCAGAGGATGTATGGATCAGACTAGAGACCTAGAGCATTCAGAGGATGTATGGATCAGACTAGAGACCTAGAGCATTCAGAGGATGGATGGATCAGACTAGAGACCTAGAGCATTCAGAGGATGGATGGATCAGACTAGAGATCTAGAGCATTCAGAGGATGGATAGATCAAACTAGAGACCTACAGCATTCATAGGATGTATGGATCAGACTAGAGACCTAGAGCATTTAGAGGATGGATGGATCAGACTAGAGACCTAGAGCATTCAGAGGATGGATGGCTTTCCTAGCTACATCTTTCTCGCCATCCAATCGCCGAAAAATTTAATTTCTTGCAGCAATCTTAAAATGTCAAAAGTTTTTGATCCCAAATCACAGCATGTCTTTTTCTATGGTGTTCCTCGAGGTCTTGGAGTCTTAATGTGGTATTCTGGAGGGATTATTGATCATTTTTATCAATTCTTGAGTGGTAAAAAATGGTTAGATTTAGCACCATCCACTGTTGACCTGCTATCTCCCCCTAAAGAAGGCTAGAACGGCTCTATTGTGGGTCTCAGAAGGTCAAAGGGTGAAGACAGTAAAATGTTTCTCCGTCTGTTTGTCTGTCTGTCTGTCTGTCTGTCTGTCTGTCTGTCTGTCTGTCTGTCTGTCTGTCTCTCTGTCTGTCTCTCTCTCTGTCTGTCTCTCAGGATGTCCTTCCAGGAGTTCCTGCGTCAGTTCTCCCGTCTAGAGATCTGTAACCTGACCCCGGACGCTCTCAGTCAGGACTCCACCAGTTTTTGGACCACGACGATGTTTGAGGGCGGCTGGAGAAGAGGAAGCACCGCCGGAGGCTGCAGGAACCATCCCAGTAAGAACCCTTAATATTATACTAACCCTTATTATTATATTAACCCATAATATTATATTAACCCTTATTATTATACTAACCCTTAATATTATATTAACCCTTAATATTGTATTAACCCTTATTATTATACTAACCCTTATTATTATATTAACCCTTAATATTGTATTAACCCTTATTATTATACTAACCCTTATTATTATATTAACCCTTAATATTGTATTAACCCTTATTATTATACTAACCCTTAATATTATATTAACCCTTATTATTATATTAACCCTTAATATTGTATTAACCCTTAATATTATACTAACCCTTATTATTATATTAACCCTTAATATTATACTAACCCTTAATATTATACTAACCCTTATTATTATACTAACCCTTAATATTGTATTAACCCTTAATATTATACTAACCCTTATTATTATATTAACCCTTAATATTATACTAACCCTTATTATTATACTAACCCTTAATATTGTATTAACCCTTAATATTATACTAACCCTTATTATTATATTAACCCTTAATATTGTATTAACCCTTAATATTATACTAACCCTTATTATTATATTAACCCTTAATATTATACTAACCCTTATTATTATATTAACCCTTAATATTATACTAACCCTTATTATTATACTAACCCTTAATATTATACTAACCCTTAATATTATATTAACCCTTATTATTATACTAACCCTTAATATTATATTAACCCTTATTATTATACTAACCCTTAATATAATATTAACCCTTAATAAAGCCTGAATGTCCCTTTAAACAGGAGAGGCAGTGTACTGCTGCTGCACCGTTCACACACCTACAGACACCGTTTAAATAGAGTTCAGTATGTTTATATCAGACGGGACGTTTTGTCCTGCTCCTGAACCCAGTGGGGGTTTGATGAGGAAAAACTACATCTCCCATGATGCTTTGGCTGTCGCTGCCTCTCTGCAGACACGTTCTGGATCAACCCTCAGTATAAGATCTCCCTGCTGGAGGAGGACGACGACCCCGAGGACGACGAGGCGGCCTGCAGCTTGCTGGTGGCTCTGATGCAGAAAGACCGCCGCCGCTACCGCCGCCACGGCCAGGACGTGCACACCATCGGCTTCGCCATCTACGAGGTCAGAGGTCAAAGAGGTGTTACGTTCTGGTGTAGACACAGTGCAGTGATCATTTCTCTCACATCAATAGTACACAATCTCCATAGCAACCATCTAAATGGTAAATGGACTGCATTTCATACAGCGCCTTTCACACCTTTAATGTCAACATTCATACACACACCTTCATACACTACATGTCAACATTCACCCATTCACACACACATTCATACACTACTGTCAACATTCACCCATTCACACACACATTCATACACTACTGTCAACATTCACCCATTCACACACACATTCATACACTACTGTCAACATTCACCCATTCACACACACCTTCATACACTACATGTCAACATTCACCCATTCACACACACATTCATACACTACTGTCAACATTGACGGGGGGATCAAACCGCCGACCTTCTGATTGGTGGACGACCCGCTCTCCCTCTGAGCTCTAACAACCACCTACCAACGAATTTAGAATAATCGTTGACAGTCCTGATAACAACCACCTTAAACATACTACAAACTTCCTCAGACACCATAGCAACGACCTATCAACACCCTAGCAACCACCTAGCAACACCCTAGCAACCACCTAGCAACACCCTAGCAACCACCCATCAACACCCTAGCAACCATCTATCAACACCCTAGCAACCACCTAGCAACACCCTAGCAACCACCTGTCAACACCCTAGCAACCACCTATCAACACCCTAGCAACCATCTATCAACACCCCAGCAACCATCTATCAACACCCTAGTAACCATCTATCAACACCCTAGTAACCATCTATCAACACCCTAGCAACCTCCTATCAACAGCATAGCGACCACATATCAACACCCTAGTAACCACATATCAACACCCTAGCAACCACCTATCAACACCCTAGTAACCATCTATCAACACCCTGGCAACCACCTATCAACAGCATAGCGACCACATATCAACACTCTAGCAACCACCTATCAACACCCTAGCAACCACCCTGAACTCTTTTGCAACTGTTTAGTAACTACATCATAATGGCTATGCATCCAACATCTTAGCAACCAGCTGGTATTGCCATAGTAACCATGTAGCACCCCCGTGGCTAGCACGTTAGCATGTTATCAGAAATGATCGTTGTGTTTTGTGACTTTTCTTCTTTGTTCTTTTCTCTCCGTCACAGATCCCTGATGAGGTGAGTCAGTTCACAACTAATTCAACTTCATTTAACACTTAGCTTGATAAAAACTAACGCTGGCGTCCGTCCGTCTGTCCGGCAGTACCGAGGCAGTACGAGCGTCCACCTGAAGAAGGACTTCTTCCTGCGTCACTCATCCTGCGCTCGCTCAGAGACCTTCATCAACATGCGAGAGGTGAGCGCCAGGCTCCGCCTCCCGCCGGGCGAGTACCTGATCGTCCCGTCGACCTTCGAACCGTCGAAGGAGGCCGACTTCGTCCTGAGGGTGTTCACGGAGAAACAGGCCGAGACCGAGTGAGTCTGTCAGAACCAGAACCGCACAGATCTTTATTATTCTAGTTGTTATGAAATATTGAATATCTGTAACGTGTGTGTTTCTCTGCAGGGAGATGGACGACGACGTGGTGGCAAACTTTGAAGAAGAGGTAAAAAATTATTCCTTAATTATTTCTTTTATCACATTTTAACATAATATTTACTGTGTTTGTTCTCAGCTCAGAAAAGAAACGTGTTAGATGATGTCATGAATCATCAGCTCCTCTTTTAACACTTTATTTCAGACTTTTCTTCATTTTCTTCCAAACTAATTAATGAATTTGTTCATTAATCGGTCAGCCACACGGTCTGAACATGAAAACCATCAAACAAACATTGATAACTGAAGTCAGTGTTTTTGTTTATTCATATGAGGACGTCTTTGTATTCATATCTTTTATAATAGTGATAATCAAACAGATCCATGTTTTTATAAATTAATGAATCAGCTGTTTCCTGGATTTGCGCTGTGATGACCTTTGACCTCAGGAGCTTCCTGTCGTTCTTCTTCTGTGCAGGATGAGATCTCAGAGGGCGACGTCGATGATTCCTTCAGGTCGATGTTCGCTCAGCTGTCTGGAGACGTGAGTCCTGAATATATAATACAGAACATACATGAATACATGTTAGGGCTGTCAGATGATTACATATTTAATCGTGACTTTTATTCGTTCAAAATGAACCTTAAAGGGAGATTTGTCATGTATTTAATATTTTATTATATATTATTTGTATTTTATTTGTATTATTACTGTATATTATTACTGTATGTTATTACTGTATATTATTACTATATATTATTAGTATATATTATTACTATATATTATTACTGTATATTATTGCTATATATTATTACTGTATATTATTACTAAATATTATTACTATATATTATTATTGTATATTATCACTATATATTATTACTGTATATTATTACTATATATTATTACTGTATATTATTACTATATATTATTGCTATATATTATTACTGTATATTATTTCTGTATATTATTACTATATATTATTATTCTGTATTATTACTGTATATTATTGCTATATATTATTACTATATATTATTACTGTATATTATTACTATATATTATTACTATATATTATTACTGTATATTATTACTATATATTATTACTGTATATTATTACTATTTATTATTACTGTATATTATTACTATATATTATTGCTATATATTATTACTATATATTATTAGTGTATATTATTAGTGTATATTATTACTGTATATCATTGCTATATATTATTACTGTATATTGCTATATAACTGTATATTATTACTGTATATTATTACTATATATTATTACTGTATATTATTACTATTTATTATTACTGTATATTATTACTGTATATTATTACTATATATTATTGCTGTATATTATTACTGTATATTATCACTATATATTATTACTGTATATTATTGCTATATAACTATATTATTACTGTATATTATTACGATATATTATTACTATTTATTATTACTATATATTATTACTGTATATTATTGCTATATATTATTACTGGATATTATTACTATATATTATTGCTGTATATTATTACTGTATATTATTACTATATATTATTACTGTATATTATTACTGTATATTATTACTGTTTATTATTACTGTATATTATTGCTATATATTATTACTGTATATTATTACTATATATTATTGCTGTATATTATTACTGTATATTATTACTATATATTATTACTGTATATTATTACTATATATTATTGCTGTATATTATTACTGTATATTATTACTATATATTATTACTGTATATTATTACTATTTATTATTACTGTATATTATTACTGTATATTATTACTATATATTATTGCTGTATATTATTACTGTATATTATCACTATATATTATTACTGTATATTATTGCTATATAACTATATTATTACTGTATATTATTACGATATATTATTACTATTTATTATTACTATATATTATTACTGTATATTATTGCTATATATTATTACTGGATATTATTACTATATATTATTGCTGTATATTATTACTGTATATTATTACTATATATTATTACTGTATATTATTACTGTATATTATTACTGTTTATTATTACTGTATATTATTGCTATATATTATTACTGTATATTATTACTATATATTATTGCTGTATATTATTACTGTATATTATTACTATATATTATTACTGTATATTATTACTATATATTATTGCTGTATATTATTACTGTATATTATTACTATATATTATTACTGTATATTATTACTATATATTATTGCTGTATATTATTACTGTATATTATTACTATATATTATTGCTATATATTATTACTGTATATTAAACTGCTGTCTGTAATGAAGTTCATTCCTTCCTCCTCGCTGCTGTGTTTCCATCATATACGACATTATATCAGAATGTTTTCTCTCATCAGGACATGGAGATCTCAGTACGAGAGCTCAGGACCATCCTGAACCGGGTCGTGTCCAAACGTAAGTTCTGTTGCCGGTGCTGAACTTAAAGTGAGCTCATCATGGACTTCAAATATGAATCAGAACAACACAGAGAGGAAACGGTGAACGGAACATAAACACAACAGGTCCCCTTTAACATGACTTCTTCTTCTTCTGTGGTTGTTTACAGACAGAGACCTGCAGACTGATGGTTTCAGTATGGAGTCCTGCAGAGGCATGGTCGGCCTCATGGACGTATCCTCAATCTGATGCAGGTTCTGTTGGTTCTGCTGCTGTCTGCTGGTTCTGTTGGTTCTGTTGGTTCCACTCTGTTTGATCAGTATATTTGAGGATATTTTAGTATGGATCCTCTGTTTTCCTGTTCATTTCTTGTTATGGCTGTTCATACAAACTCAACACTTCCTGTTATGCCTTTTAAATTAAAAGCTCTTCAGCGTTTCAGTGGAGAGAACCCCCCTCTCCCCCCCTTCATTTCCTAACAAGGCTTTTATTGGGAAACAGTTGCAGGAACATGTTGTATTAATTCCGTGCCTTGCTCGGTTCTCCTGCGGTACTTGACATGTAGATATGCCATCTTGTGGTACTTGTACATTACTACAGAACCCAGTTAGTCTGGGACAAGAACCCAGTTAGTCTGGGACAAGAACTCACAGAACCCAGTTAGTCTGGGAAAAGAACACACAGAACCCAGTTAGTCTGGGACAAGAACACACAGAACCCAGTTAGTCTGGGACAAGAACACACAGAACACAGTTAGTCTGGGAAAAGAACACACAGAACCCAGTTAGTCTGGGAAAAGAACACACAGAACCCAGTTAGTCTGGGAAAAGAACACACAGAACCCAGTTAGTCTGGGACAAGAACACACAGAACCCAGTTAGTCTGGGAAAAGAACCCACAGAACCCAGTGACTGAAACAGGACATTAATAACTAAGTGTTGAATAGTGTGATTATATTGTTGAATGTATTAGATTGAAGTGATAGAAATGTACAGTATATATATATATATATATCTATACATATATATATATACAGTATGTATATTATATGACGGTCAGGCACCAGGAGTTTATCCACCCGGCTTTTATTTGAGACAACACAGTAATTCTGCTTGTATCTGATCCAGCAGCTCTGGATCCATGAACTCACTGTTCTTCTGACTTTGTTTAGAGAACCGACATGTGAGTGAAACCTGCTGCTAGAACAAAGTATTTAGTGCTGTTTGCAGTGTAACTGTTTGTCCTGCTGTTCAGTCTTCTTCTTTGTTGAAATGAAAAGGTGTCGACCTTGACTCGACCTCAGAAAGACGGCAGCGCTCGACTCGGTCTGCTGGAGTTTCAGATTCTCTGGAACAAGATCAGGAAGTGGCTGGTAAGTTCTGCATCAGTTTCAGTGTGTTCAGAGGAGGAACGTTATAAATGTGTAAAATAAGAAGACAGTATGGAGGAGGGAGAATGGAGGAATTAGTATGGAGGAGTGAGTATGGAGAATGGAGAATGGAGTTTGGAGTATGGAGTATGGAGGAGTGAGTATGGAGGAGTGAGTATGGAGGAGGGAGTATGGAGTATGGAGAATGGAGTTTGGAGGACAGAGTATGGAGAATGGAGTATGGAGGAGTGAGTATGGAGTATGGAGAATGTAGTTTGGAGGACAGAGTATGGAGGAGGGAGTATGTAGGAGGGAGTATGGAGAATGGAGTATGGAGGAGTGAGTATGGAGAATGGAGTTTGGAGTATGGAGTATGGAGGAGTGAGTATGGAGTATGGAGGAGGGAGTATGGAGGAGGGAGAATGGAGGAGTGTTTTTCAGATCTGAATATTGTGACTCTGCAGGGAATCTTCAGAGAGTTTGATCTGGATAAATCCGGATGTATGAGCTCCTACGAGATGCGCCTGGCGCTGGAGAACGGCGGTGAGTCTTGTTGATCCTGATGTTCCAGCATCAATGACCCGTTTCACTGAGCTAACCTTTGACCTCCGGTGTCCTCAGGGTTCAAACTGAACAACAAGCTGTATCAGATGCTGGTCGCTCGATACGCCGACAACGAGATCATCGACTTCGACAACTTCACCTGCTGTCTGGTCAAACTGGAGGCCATGTTCAGTACGTTTCACTGTGTTACACATCATACAGGCTGTACTTCCTCTTCTCTTAACAGATCAAATATACAGAGGTGGAGAGTAACTAAGTACTTTTACTCCAGTACTTCACTTAAGTACAAGTTTGAGGTACTTGTACTTTACTTGAGTATTTCCATTTTCTGCTACTTTCTACTCCACTACATCTCAGAGGAAATATTGTACTTTTTAGTGCACTACATTTATTTAATAACTAGTAAAATATTTTTTAAAAAATAGGAAAATATCAGAAAAATATTAATAAAATATCAGAAAAATATTGATGAAAAGTCAGAAATATATTAGTAAAATATCAGAAAGATATAAGTAAAATATCAGAAAAATATTAGTAAAATATCAGAAGAATAATAGTAAAATGTCTGAAAAATATTGGTAAAATATAAGAAAAATATTAATAATATATCAGAAATATATTAGAAAAATGTCAGAAAAATATTAGTAAAATATCAGAAAAATATAAATAAAATATCAGAAAAATAATAGCACAATATAAGGAAAATATTAATAAAATATCAGAAATATAATAGAAAAATGTCAGAAAAATATAAATAAAATATCAGAAAAATAATAGCACAATATAAGGAAAATATTAATAAAATATCAGAAATGTAATAGAAAAATGTCAGAAAAATATAAGTAAAATATCCAAAAAATTATTAGTAAAATATCAGAAAAATGTTAGTAAAGTATCAGAAGAATTATAGTAGAATATCGAAAAAAAACATCCGTAAAATATCAGAAATATATAAGTAAACTATCAGAAACATATCAGTAAAATATCAGAATAATATTTGTAAAATATTAGAAAAATATTTGTAAAATATCCCAAAAGTATTCGTAAAAATCTAAAAGATATTCGTAAAATATCCAAAAAGTCATTAAAAGTAGTTTTACCTTTACCAGCTGCAACTTTAAAGCGATGAACACATTAATAAATCAATAATTATAATCGAATAACATAATATAGATTATTCTTTTACTTTTGGTACTTTAAATATATTTTATTGATAGTACTTGTAGTACTAACTGCTAGTACTTTTATTGCAGTAAAAGATCAGAGTACTTCGTCCAGACTCATGATGATGGTTTTTACAGCGTGACCCAAACGCAGCACGGAGCCTCTCATGTTGAAGTGATTCTTCTTCTGTGGTGTTTTTCCTCAGAGGCCTTCCATGAGCTGGACAGAGACGGGACAGGATGTGCACAGCTGAACATCATCGAGGTACGAAACAATAAACCAGCTTTAATAAAAACACCGATATCACACATTAACATGAAACATCCTCATATTTTAATATTTGAAGTTGAGTGAGTAGCGTCTGCCGGCTTCCTCTCATTCAGGACCACCTCAGGACTTTATTTGATGACTTTTAGAGTTTAATTTAGTTTTAGTTTTAGTTTAGTTTAGTGTAGTGTAGTGTGGTTTAATGTGTGTTTTTAGTCTCTGATGATGGTATGAGTGTGTCAGCTGCTGTGTGTGTGCCGTCTCTCCTCAGTGGCTCTATATGACCATGTGTGGCTGAAGGAGGAACACCACCAACCTGACTGCAACACTGCCGCTGTAATACTACAGTACTGCTGCAGTACTACGTCATCACTACAGTACTACAGTATCACAGTACTGACTCCTCTCCTGCTGCTTCATGTATCCACCGACAGCCTTCAGCCTGCTGCAGATAGGGGGCGCTGCAAACACTATGACCTCTGACCTCTGACCCCTGCATCTATCGATTTATTTATGAATTCCATCACACCTCCACCACTCCACCACACCATCACAACTCCACCACACCTCCATCCCACCTCCATCACACCGCCACCACACCTCCACACCTCCATCACACCTCCACCACACCTCCACACCGCTACCACACCTCCATCACACCTCCACCACACCTCCACACCTCCATCACACCATCACATCTCCATCACCCCTCCACCACACATCCTCCCAGTGGACTGTGGTGGCGTTCAGGTTCAGCTCGGTCAACATAACGCTAAATGTTTTCTCTTATTAAAGAACAGAAAGAAAACAGATCAGCTGACTCTGTCTTTATTTCTTTAGAACAGTTTTATCATGTTTTTTTTCCTCAATGACCCGTTTACTTAAAGGGACTGTTTGTAACTTTTTACAGGTATAAATCTACTGGGTCGGGATCCCATGTGCGCTCGTGTGTGTATGCGGAGTGTGGCTACGCTGTTCAGACCGCTCCTCTGCCTGCTTGTCTTCACTCACACAACGCAAGCGTTCTCGCTCCACCTCTCACGTGCATGCTGCTCACTCCACACTGCAGAAGAGTTAGTTTAGCGCTGAGAATATCTAGTGAATGTACAGTGGACGTTTGTGCAGAAATAACTGCTGCAGCTCCTCCAGACCAACAGAGGTTTCCCGTGTCTTGTGAAGTGACTCCCCCGTTCCCTCCGGCCGCGGTCAGGAGGCTGAGGCAGGAAAAGCCAACACTAGGATCAGCATTGATTCATGGAGAGACCTTGGTCTGGTCAGCTAACATTACTGCCAAGCAGCTGAAATATAGAGTGATATTGTGCTTTTAGCTGACGTGTGTCGCCTCACTGTGTTGAGCGATGCTCCTTCAGGTATATTTAGAGCGAGCACAAGCGTGAACCCGACGCCGGCTTTCGTTGACTTAACGGCCACAGGTGTCGCTGTTAACAAGCATTTCTGAAAGTTACAAATAGTCCCTTTAATATTTTCCAAAATTGAATTCACACACACCGAACATTAATATTTGAGGATTAAAGCACTTTATGGGGGATATTTAGAGTTTATAGAAAATGGAAAAGAAGAAATAAAACTATTCATGGTAAGTCAAAACTGTGATTTATGATAAGTATTTGTATTTTTTATGAACTCTAATGTTTGACAGAAAAGAGCTTCTATAGAGCATCATTCAGCTGATTAAAGCTTTATCATGTGGAGGAACAACAATGAGACAACCGTGTTTAACGTGTTAATATAAAGGATATTTATTGTTTAATAATCAGTAAACATGAGTCAAACTAAAACCTCACATTCCTACAGTCAGAGATGTTCCGGGTCTCTCCTCCAGTCCAGTGTGAGTCCTGCCAGACTCCCTTTAGAAAACCTCTGTTTTTAACTTCAGCAGGGTCTGACAGGCGGACCCGCTCAGTCCTGGTTCTGGTTCTCCCGGGCCTCCCTTCCCTCCAGCGGGCCCAGTAATACGGCCTGTGCCTCCAGCAGCGTGGTGTCGGTGTCGGCTCCCAGGAACCGGGCGGTGAGCTCCAGGTCCTGCAGCCGGATCCGGACCCTGCTGCCCCGCTGCAGCTGCTGCTCTCCGGCCGCCGGCCGCCGGACCACGCAGTGGAACTTACCGCCGAAGTCTACGTACAGGTCGTCCCCGACAACGTGGAAGATCCTCCCGACCACCACCTTGTCTTTAGCCGGTCCCATCTGGATGAGCGGGGACCGGCGGAGCAGCGAGGCGAAGCTGTGCTCCTGGCCGGAGGAGGAGCTGCTGCTGCCGGCTGAAGAGGAGGAGCTCTCCGCGGACCGCCGGAGCTCAGACTGCAGCTCGAAGGCGGCAGCGAAGCCGGATCTGGGTCTGTCCGAGGCGGGCGGGTCGCTGCTGGAGGCCCCGCTGGAGTCCGAGCTGAAGGAGGTTCTGGAGGTTCTGGAGAACCTGCAGGAGGAGAACCGGACTCTGGAGACAACCTTCAGCACCGCCGCCATGCTGTCACACTCACAACACCGAGAAGAAGAAGGCTTTAACCTCCGGTAGAGAGGCGCTCACAGCGCCACCTGGCGGCTCCAGGTAACAAACACACCCAGACAGCAGGGGCCTCATGTATAAACGGTGCGTACGTACTAAAATGTTGCGTACGCTGTGTTTCACGCTCACGCAGGAATGTATAAAAATCAACGTGACGTGAGAATGTGCGGGCCGTCTTCCAAACTCTGTCATCTGGCAGTGTCAGACTACAAAGTCCTGAAACTCGCTAAATGTGTAAAAATATTTTTTCCACTCACCTTACTGAGCTTTATTTATGATGTGGGATCAAAAAAAACAACCCACATATTTCTTAACTAGTTTGCGCATAAAGTTTAACATCAGAGAGGCACAACAAAAACACATTTAAACTAATGTCCCAGAGATGGCATGACTTAACCACCGTGCCAAAAACAAAATCGCGTGCTGCACAATGTGGCAAACCACCGTGGTGAGCCTGTGTCCCCTGGAGCTACAGATGGATGAACCGGACCCTGGCACACCTAACAATGAGCCAAATGCAGCAGCTATAAGGCGCCGTTTGGATGAGATACACAGAATGTAAAGCAGCGAGGTGAGTTGAGACACACGTTTATTTTTAACAAGGTCTTTTAATATATGACTTATCCCACCATCATTCATTCTTTTTAATTCGTTGCATATATATATATTATCCTTCATTGTATTGACAATCTCTCTCTGTGACTCCAGCACAGCGTATAGTATATTTGAGGACGCGGCCAGACCGGCGCCTCTCAGCAGTCGAGGCACGGGGCGCAGCTGATCGTGCGCCTTCGGAAGCCTTCGGGAACCTTCGGGAGCGCACGATCAGCTGCTGTGGAGACGTTGCGTTTGTTACTGATTCCTGATGATTGACCATCAAATAAAATATGTTTTCTAGCTTCCACCTCAGTAACAAACACTTCAATTTCACACTCTGTGAAATTCTTCTTTTTTGTTCCTTTTCCAGCGTGATTTGCCACATTGTTATTTGGACAATAGGTGACAGCATGGCGCGTGTTTATATTCATTTGCATAGTTATTAATGGGAGGAGACAAGGCGGACCAAGTGGCACGTGCAGCTCCGCTCAATTTCACGTCAAGTGGGATGTATAAAGGAAAGGTGCGCAGGAACAGGCGTACGCATGGTTTTATACATGTGAAAATTTCTGTGCGTACGTACTTTTCCAATTCTGTGAGTACGCCATCTTCCAGTGTGAAAGCTGCGCAGTCTTTTATACATGAGGCCCCTGGTCTGAAGCGGTATAAGCGTATATTTACCATGCCAGTATAACCCTATTAACCCAGTATATATACCCCTTTAAATTGAATTAAATAGTAGAAATAAGAT
Source organism: Sebastes fasciatus (assembly GCF_043250625.1). Classification (NCBI taxonomy): domain Eukaryota; kingdom Metazoa; phylum Chordata; class Actinopteri; order Perciformes; family Sebastidae; genus Sebastes; species Sebastes fasciatus. Next base: position 41,333,580 of record NC_133797.1, read on the forward strand.
AAAAAAATAAATAATAAGAAAACACAAATTTAGGGCTAAAATAAAATAAAAATAAATAAAAATCAATCAACAGAAAAATAATCGGCAACTATTTTATTTTTTTTCATTTCATGTCATTTCATTTCTTTTCTTTTCTTTTCTTCTCTTTTCTTTTCTTTTATTTCATTTCATTTCTTGTCTTTTTATTTCTTTTATTTCATTTCATTTCATTAAACTTCTTTTCTTTTCTTTTCTTTTTATTTATTTTATTTCATTTCATTAAACTTCTTTTCTTTTCTTTTCTTTTTATTTATTTTATTTCATTTCATTTCATTTCTTTATTTCATTTCATTTCATAATTTTTTTTAAAATTGTATTATTTTTTTAATTTAATTAATTTAATTAATTTAATTAATTTTATCAGTGACGGTAGGTGGCGTCGTGATGACGTCTCGTCTTCGGTTTCCTTCCGCCGGAAGTGTGAGCGCAGAGGAAGAAGCAGCTAACTGAAGCTAGCTGAAGCTAACTGAAGCTAACCCCATCATGGCGGTGTTTGTGAGTTCTCCTGGTTCCAGGTTCTGTAACTCGGTGTTTCCGGACGGGTCTGTGGTCAGAGATGTTCTGAACCGGTTCTTCCAGCAGCAGGTGAGTTCACATCAAGATGAGGCGGAAAAACACAAAACTAAACTAAACTCTTCAGGCTGATGAGCTAACGTTAGCTAACACACACACACACACACACACACACACACAGAGAGGCTAGCCTCGTTAGCCTCGACCGGAGAAGGTTTTCTTAACGTTTAACATGATTAAAGAGATAAAACTAGAAGTGTGTAGCTTTAGTTTAACACGTATCAAATCACAATAACTGTATTTATCTGTCAGGAACTTAATTAATGTAACAACGTCACAGAACTGGACAAACGAAGAGCGCGTTGAAGACCTCGACCTCCTTAAACTCACGTTCAAACCGTGAAATCATCTTCTACATGTGATTCTTTGAGTCAAACCTTTATCGGGGAATTTTATTTGCAAAAAGAGCTTAAAATAATAAAAGAACATCAACAACACACATGACAGCACACAATAAAACATAAAGCATCATAATAACAAAACATGTTTCTGAGGAAACTCCACCATCAGTCTTCAGCTTTCTACAGGTTCAATCCACCATCACCTTCAACATTACGGCCTGGTTTGGTTCTCAATCCTCTCAACAAAGAGCAGCAGAACCACTGGACAGAACCAGAACCACTGAGTAGCATCAACAGCAGAACCACTGGTTTTCCTTATGTTAAAAAGAAATTCCTAAATTAGAAATAGTCAGGGATTAAAGTTACAGGATCCATATTTCTTTCTCTCCTCAAATGTTTTCAGAAACATCTCGTAGTGTTCTGTTTAGCTGTAAAATGAGAAAGATTGTGACCCGGCAGCCATGTTGAGATCAGTTGAGGAAATACCAAGCACCGCCCACCAGCCGGAGCTCAGCCAATAGGAACGCTCTCTCTCTCTGAAGTGACCTGTGATTGGTCAAAGTCTCCTGTCACGAGCAAAACATTTTGAAAGCCTGAAAACAGCCAAGAGGAGGAGCAGAAGTCTAGTTTTAGTATGAATTGCTCCACACACGGGACATATTTAAATTAGAAATTAGCTCTATTAAACCACTCCATGTTGTTGTGGAGATTATATAAGAGAAGATGACATGTGGTGTTGATGAAGGGTAACCTGAGGGGCTTCATCTCTGCTGGTTTACATGGTGTACAATTATATAGTTTGTGACGATGTGAACATTCATGAGTTACTGCAGTGTTACTGGGGTTTAGAGAGTGAGAGTCCAGAACGGCAGCAACTCATCATTTAAACACCATTTCCTCTGAGATATCCTTTAAATGTGTGTTCTGTGTTTCTGCAGGGACTTCCTTCTTCAGAGGATTTCTACGTCGTCAGAAATGGTCGACTGTCTTGCCTGGACGATCCTCTGCAGCATGGAGCCGTCTATCACCTGGAGCCCCGTCTCTGTGGCGGGAAAGGAGGTGTGTTCCAGGAAATAGACACAAACAAATAAACAAAAGAGGTTGTGAGCCAAGACTTTGGCTGTATTCAAAACCACTACTACATACTACTGATGAACGCAGTATTCAGTATACAGTACATACTGCATACTGCATTCCTCAGTAGTATGAAACGGTTAAAGCGATATATTTAGTATAGTATGAGGTTGTTCTACTAGTATAGTATGAGCTTGTACTACTAGTATAGTGTGAGGTTGTACTACTAGTATAGTATGAGGTTGTTCTACTAGTATAGTATGAGGTTGTACTACTAGTATAGTATGAGGTTGTACTACTAGTATAGTATGAGGTTGTTCTACTAGTATAGTATGAGCTTGTACTACTAGTATAGTATGAGGTTGTTCTACTAGTATAGTATGAGCTTGTACTACTAGTATAGTGTGAGGTTGTTCTACTAGTATAGTATGAGGTTGTTCTACTAGTATAGTATGAGGTTGTACTACTAGTATAGTGTGAGGTTGTACTACTAGTATAGTGTGAGGTTGTTCTACTAGTATAGTATGAGGTTGTTCTACTAGTATAGTATGAGGTTGTTCTACTAGTATAGTATGAGCTTGTACTACTAGTATAGTGTGAGGTTGTACTACTAGTATAGTATGAGGTTGTTCTACTAGTATAGTATGAGGTTGTTCTACTAGTATAGTATGAGGTTGTACTACTAGTATAGTATGAGCTTGTACTACTAGTATAGTGTGAGGTTGTACTACTAGTATAGTATGAGGTTGTTCTACTAGTATAGTATGAGGTTGTTCTACTAGTATAGTATGAGGTTGTTCTACTAGTATAGTATGAGGTTGTTCTACTAGTATAGTATGAGGTTGTTCTACTAGTATAGTATGAGGTTGTTCTACTAGTATAGTATGAGGTTGTTCTACTAGTATAGTATGAGCTTGTATTACTAGTATAGTATGAGCTTGTACTACTAGTATAGTGTGAGGTTGTTCTACTAGTATAGTATGAGGTTGTTCTACTAGTATAGTATGAGGTTGTTCTACTAGTATAGTATGAGGTTGTTCTACTAGTATAGTATGAGGTTGTTCTACTAGTATAGTATGAGGTTGTTCTACTAGTATAGTATGAGGTTGTTCTACTAGTATAGTATGAGGTTGTTCTACTAGTATAGTATGAGGTTGTTCTACTAGTATAGTATGAGCTTGTACTACTAGTATAGTATGAGGTTGTTCTAGTATAGTATGAGCTTGTACTACTAGTATAGTATGAGCTTGTACTACTAGTATAGTATGAGCTTGTACTACTAGTATAGTATGAGCTTGTTCTACTAGTATAGTATGAGCTTGTACTACTAGTATAGTATGAGGTTGTTCTACTAGTATAGTATGAGGTTGTTCTACTAGTATAGTATGAGGTTGTACTACTAGTATAGTATGAGGTTGTACTACTAGTATAGTATGAGCTTGTACTACTAGTATAGTATGAGCTTGTTCTACTAGTATAGTATGAGCTTGTACTACTAGTATAGTATGAGGTTGTTCTACTAGTATAGTATGAGGTTGTTCTACTAGTATAGTATGAGGTTGTACTACTAGTATAGTATGAGCTTGTACTACTAGTATAGTATGAGGTTGTACTACTAGTATAGTATGAGCTTGTACTACTAGTATAGTGTGAGGTTGTTCTACTAGTATAGTATGAGGTTGTTCTACTAATATAGTATGAGGTTGTTCTACTAGTATAGTATGAGGTTGTACTACTAGTATAGTATGAGGTTGTTCTACTAGTATAGTATGAGCTTGTACTACTAGTATAGTGTGAGGTTGTTCTACTAGTATAGTATGAGCTTGTACTACTAGTATAGTATGAGCTTGTACTACTAGTATAATGTGAGGTTGTTCTACTAGTATAGTATGAGGTTGTTCTACTAGTATAGTGTGAGGTTGTTCTACTAGTATAGTATGAGGTTGTACTACTAGTATAGTATGAGGTTGTACTACTAGTATAGTGTGAGCTTGTACTACTAGTATAGTGTGAGGTTGTTCTACTAGTATAGTATGAGGTTGTTCTACTAGTATAGTATGAGGTTGTTCTACTAGTATAGTATGAGGTTGTTCTACTAGTATAGTATGAGGTTGTTCTACTAGTATAGTATGAGGTTGTACTACTAGTATAGTGTGAGGTTGTTCTACTAGTATAGTATGAGGTTGTTCTACTAGTATAGTATGAGGTTGTTCTACTAGTATAGTATGAGGTTGTACTACTAGTATAGTATGAGGTTGTACTACTAGTATAGTATGAGCTTGTACTACTAGTATAGTGTGAGGTTGTTCTACTAGTATAGTATGAGCTTGTACTACTAGTATAGTATGAGGTTGTACTACTAGTATAGTATGAGGTTGTACTACTAGTATAGTATGAGCTTGTACTACTAGTATAGTATGAGGTTGTACTACTAGTATAGTATGAGGTTGTACTACTAGTATAGTATGAGCTTGTACTACTAGTATAGTATGAGGTTGTACTACTAGTATAGTATGAGCTTGTACTACTAGTATAGTATGAGGTTGTACTACTAGTATAGTATGAGGTTGTACTACTAGTATAGTATGAGCTTGTACTACTAGTATAATGTGAGGTTGTTCTACTAGTATAGTATGAGGTTGTTCTACTAGTATAGTGTGAGGTTGTTCTACTAGTATAGTGTGAGGTTGTTCTACTAGTATAGTATGAGGTTGTTCTAGTATAGTATGAGGTTGTACTACTAGTATAGTATGAGGTTGTACTACTAGTATAGTATGCAGTTTAAGATAAACCTTAAAGTGTGTCTTCTTCTTCTGTGGTGTTTCAGGGTTCGGTTCCATGCTGCGAGCTCTGGGCGCTCAGATCGAGAAGACGACAAACCGCGAGGCCTGCAGAGATCTGAGCGGCCGCCGCCTCCGAGACGTCAACCACGAGAAAGAGTAAGCGCCACTCTTCTTCGTCTTCTTCTGTGGTATAGTCACATCGATGTAACTCTTCTTCTTCTTCTGTGGTCAAGTCACATCGATGTAACTCTTCTTCTGTGGTGTGTGCAGGATGGCAGAGTGGTTGAAGAAGCAGACGGAGCGCGAGGCGGAGAAGGAGCAGCGCCGTCTGGATCGTCTGAAGAGGAAACTGTCTGAACCCAAACACCAGTTCACCGACCCGGAGTACCAGCAGCAGTGTCACGAGCTGTCGGAGCGACTCGAGGACTCTGTCATGAAAGGTTCATAAACATATGTTCTGGTTTCTTTCCTCAGTAAACTGAATATCTTGGAGACGTCTGAGGACGTCATCTTTGAGAAACACTGATCAACATTTTATAGACCGAACTACTAATCGATTAATGGAGAAAACAATCAACAATGAGAATAATCTTTAGTTGCTAAACACCTTCAGGATAAAAGCCTCTCCTTCAAAATAATGTCAGTCGTGATTTTAATTTGAACAAAAACATTTATTATATGATGTATGTAGGTTGAGAGAATATGTCTCTGTTACTATGGCGATCCGTTTTAACATTTATTAGCTAGATAGGATGTTCATTAGAGATATCTGCAACGTCATTTTGACTCGTCACAACTCTGATTCAAGATATCTGTAATTCTATTTTGACTAGTGCGATTTAAACTACTTTTGCCGTTCATGTGTACGGGGTTTCTCATTACGGATATCTGAGGACAGTCCGCCCCGGTTACGCTTTGTCCACGCCCCTGGGAAGCACCTTCACCCCGAGCCTTTCCAAGCCGACCTAGAGTCGTTGCGGCGCACCACCTCGTATCTGGGACTCCCCAGCCTGCCGTGTGTCGCTCACACCCTCCAGCTGGCTGTCAACGAGGGTCTTTTGGCACAGAGAAGTACTCGTATCGGTACTCGGTATTGGCGAGTACCCAAATATAAGTACTTGTACTCGGTATCGGTGCATCCCTAGTTATAGATATCTGGAATAAAAGTTCTGACTAGTCACAGTGTAATTGTAGATATCTCTCTAATGTTCTGGATAGCCAAGCTGAGATATTACATGTTAAACGGCTCGCCGTACGTTACTGCACACTGCTGGTCAAACTGGCTTGTGATGGCGCTCTGAGAACATTACCGATGCTGTAGTGAAATGTTAACACTGCGGTGTGTCTCAGGTCTGCAGGCGTCCTCCAGCAGTCAGGTGAAGGTGGACGACGTCTCTGCAGCCAAGAGACCAAAGTGTGATGAGAGCGAGCAGCCGCACGGGAAGAAGAAGAAGACGAAGAGCGCAGGAGCAGCGTGTTTCTGGTCAGTTTCATCCTCATGGTTTTATTGACCTCATTTAACCTCTGAGAGCCTCAATAGAGCCGTGTTAGTCTTCTTTAGGGGTGTCCAGGGGGTGTTTAAGGGGAGATAGCAGGTCAACAGTAGATGTCACATAGAAGTGGTGTACATCATCTGAAAGCTGAGAACCTGAAGATTAATTTGAGATGCAGCTCAGCACTGAGGGTCAAGATGTTCTAGTCATAAATCAGGTATATAAATAAATAATAAAAATAAAAGTCAGAAATAAACATGAATTAACCCTCAGAGACCCGACTGACTTTACTGTCTTTCAGAGGCTCTAGTAGGTGGCTTTTTCTCTGGAGTTCCTGAAGGTCTTGGTGTCTTAATCTGGTATTTTGGAGGGATTATTGATCATTTTAATAATCAATTCTCCAGTGGTAAAAAAAAAAAAGTTAAATTAAAGTTAAAAAAACTCACCAAATCTGTGTAACAAATGGTTTCAACTTATGAGACATAATAGAGCGTGAGGATGACCGTCATATACTTCTATCATAATGTTCTAAACCCTTATGACCTGCTGTCTCCCCCAAGAGACCCCCTGGACCCACTAAATAAGACTAAAACGGCTCTAATGTGGGTTCTGAGAGGGTTAATTAATTAAAATAAATAGTGAAAGTATATATATTTATATAATTATATATATGTATATTTTTATATATATATATTTTATATATATAAATTTATATATTTATTCACCAACGTTGAGTCAAAGTTTGGATGAAAACTACCGTCTGCGTGAGTGTTTTAAATCTGTCTCCATGGTTACAGGGAGATGCTGAGCTCAGAGGACGAGGACGAGTCTCCGTCCTCCTCCAGCTGTGGAGCTGCTGCTGTTACCATGACGAAACAGACAAAAAAGGTGGAGCCTGAGCAGAGCAGCAGGTAGAGACCAGATCCACAGAGTCCAGATCCACTTCAGTACCACAAACTATTCACACATTCTTATTTTTAACTGAATCATCATCTCTTCCAGCTCGTCTGACTGCAGCTCCTCCTCAGAGGGTCAGGGTTCCCCAGGACTCTCCAGAGACCAGACCGTCAGACCCTCCAGAGACCAGACCGTCAGACCCTCAGAGGACCAGAGACCTCCAGAACCCTCCAGAGACCAGACCGTCAGACCCTCAAAGGACCAGACCGTCAGACCCTCCGAGGACAAGACCGTCAGACCCTCAGAGGACCAGACCGTCAGACCCTCCGAGGACAAGACCGTCAGACCCTCAGAGGACCAGACCGTCAGACCCTCAGAAGAGCAGACCGTCAGACCCTCAGAAGACCAGACCGTCAGACCCTCCGAGGACAAGACCGTCAGACCCTCAGAGGACCAGACCGTCAGACCCTCAGAAGAGCAGACCGTCAGACCCTCAGAAGACCAGACCGTCAGACCCTCCGAGGACAAGACCGTCAGACCCTCAGAGGACCAGACCGTCAGACCCTCAGAAGAGCAGACCGTCAGACCCTCAGAAGACCAGAGACCTCCAGAACCCTCCAGAGACCAGACCGTCAGACCCTCAGAAGAGTCCAGCTGTTCGTCTTCTCAGCAGGTCAGTAGTTTGTCCTCTCCGTCCACTAGGAGGGAATAAATGGATTCAACTATGTATCATGATTTTTATTTTTTAATGATTTCTAAATAGATGTTTTAAAATGCTCTTGACCGTTAACCGATTTATTAATTATTAACCGACAAGATTAGTGCGTCTCGTGCAGCGGTGCTCCAGCTGCAGGAGCACAACAGATATTGGTTGACGGGAGTCTCCAGTTCACTGGCATTAAAACATCAATTTCAACATCGTAAAAAAATGACGATACATAGATGGATGGATTTATTTTTCCCCTCGTGGATTCTGGATGTGAAGCGATTTAATCAGGATGATATTCAGCAGGTCAATGAAAATAATGAACTGTGAGGAGACGTCATCACTTTGTCAATATCACTAAATATTAATATGAATATTGAGACGTTTTCTCTGAGTAAATATCTGAAACATGTCAGAGTGAGTTTTGTTGAGGTGTTTGAAGTGAAGCAGCAGCGATATGTAACCGAAGCATGATGTTAATGTTTAGGGTCGGACTGCGGTGGATCTGTCCTCGCTGTCCTCCGTAGACCAGCTCCAGTCTCTGGGTCTGGACGTCCTGAAGGAGGAACTGATGTCTCGAGGGATGAAGTGCGGGGGAACGCTGACGGAGCGCGCCGCCCGACTCTTCTCCGTCAGAGGACTGACTCCTGATCAGATCGACCCGGCGCTGCACGCCAAACCAGCCAAGAATAAGAGGAAGTAAAGAGGTCAGAGGTCACGGCTGTCTCTCACCTTTTAAATTAGATTAAAGGAACAGTCCGGCTTTTTCATGATGGATTTTTTGAGTGAGACGACGGCGAGGAAAATGTGTTTAATACTCTGGAGAAGCTCGTCAGTGGACCTCCAGTTGACATGTTTCTGTTTGTCAGTATCAGAATCATTCTGACCATATGAGTAAATGTTTCATCTGTAACTTTATGAACAAATCACAAGACAAAGAGCTGTTTGTCCAATCAGAAAGCAGGATTTCCCTCTCGAGTATTGTTTAATGTGTCTGTACCGCTTTAGTTTAACAGTTGATATGAATCCATTTTCAGTGAACGCAGCATCGTGGCAGTGTGTGTAGTTTATTTGTCGTTGATAAATGCTACAGCTCCCGTCTCTTGCCAGCCGACCTGCTGATTACAGTGAAGGCTGTTAGCAACAACACTGGCTCAGGATCTCTTAAGGTGGACTGTTAAGGTGGACCAGCTATTCAGCTTTTTATGTTTATTTTAACCGTTTGAAATCTAATTAACGGTTTATCGTTAACATCCCATGTGTTATGACAGGAAGTGATGTCATGTTGCACATGATTTATGATCCATGTTACATCATTAAAGTTAAATTACCACATTTACATTTCACAAGAGTTCAGTCTGTTTGTACATCAGCAGCCCGTTGAGTGTTCTGTTAGCAGCAGAGGATGCTGGGAAGTGATCGTTAGAAGCCGGGGTCCCAGGAAGTGACCTGTGGAACGTCCAGCTCCTCGAAACAGACGATGACATCACCGGTTCTGAAGTCCACGTCGCCGTCAGCTGACAGACCGCACTCCATCCCCGACTTCACCGTCTGCACCTCGTCTTTGTGGTGCTTCAACGCTGCCAGGGAACCTGCAGAGAGAACGGCTCAGATTACACGTAGGTATTTATATATACTGTACACATATACTGTACTATGATTTATTTTTTCGACATACTATATATATATTTTTTTTTACATCTTTTGACATTTTGTACTATGACTTTACATTTTTTTTACATACTATACTATGATTTTTTTATTTTCGACATACTGTACTTTTTTTTTTTTTTTTTACTTTTTTTGACATACTATACTTTGACTTTTTATTTTACTTTTTCGACATAATATACAATGACTTTTTTAAATTTTCGACTTAATGTACTATTGACGTTTTTTGTTTTTTATGACATACTATGACTTTTTTTTATAAATAGCTTTTTGAAATTAACGATGAGCTGCAGGAAAAGTACAAATTTGTATATTTATATTTCACTGATTGCTGTCAGGCAGGTCATTTTTTTCACATGTTTACCTTTAAACTTGTAACATTTGAAATTATTGTTCTCAGGAATCTTAACACCAAATTCACACCAGAGCAGCAGCGGAATACAGCCTGCCGCAAGCTGCCATGCATTGTCTATGAAAGACATGAACATGCCTCCCGGCCACAGCAAAGTGTAATTATTGTGACAAGCCGCATTTTGCCACTGGCTTGTGTGAATTTGGCGTAAAACTTTCATTTTTAAATAATTGAGTCTTTTGTTTTTAAATCAAGTGTTGTCTCATGTGAGGCAGTTGTTTCTGTTTGTATGGAAGTTCCAAATAAAAGAAGAAATATTCCAAAGTGATGACGTATGGTTTGGTTATTTTATGCATTTCTTAATTAAATGTATGAAACAATTATTGTATCAAGATATAGAATTACATATAACATGATAGAATATTTTGGCTATATCGCCCACACCTATGGTACAGTGAATCATAAAAATGTCATATAAAACTCATAGTATGTCATAAAAAGCCAAAAAAGACATAGTAAAGTATGCCATAAAACGTGATAAGTCATAGTACATTATGTCGAAACAAGTCACAAAAAAGTCAGAGTATAGTATGTCGGAAAAATTAATAAAAAAACAGTTATAGTATAGTATGCCGAAAAAAAGTAATACAAAAATTCAGGGTACAGCATGTCCAAAAAAAGTTAAAAAAAAAAAGTCATAGTATAGCATGTCGGCAAAATTAATAAAAAAAAGTCAGAATAGTATGTCGAAAAAAAGTCATAGTATAGTCCTGCAGTTCAGACAGGAAGTCATTCACAAGTTTACTTCCTGTCCTAACAGTAGACCACTACTGTGTGATAAATCCTGGTCCAGGTCTGACTCACCCTCCCAGACGGCGTCTCGTCCTCGGACCAGTCTGAACTTGAGTCGGCGGTCCAGCTGACCTTTTTGGACCCGACAGCCAGCAACAGGAACCTTCTTCCTCCCCACGGTGACGTCAAACATGGTGAGCACCGTTGCTTCGCCTGGATGAGCAGAAAGAGAGCGTAGGTGAGACAAACCGCTTCCCGTCCCGTCAGGTGCAAACCGCTTCCCGTCCCGTCAGGTGCAAACCGCTTCCCTTCCCGTCCGGTACAAACCGCTTCGCGTCAGGTACAAACCGCTTCCCGTCCCGTCAGGTACAAACCGCTTCCCGTCCCGTCAGGTACAAACCGCTTCCCGTCCCGTCAGGTACAAACCGCTTCGCGTCAGGTACAAAGCGCTTCCCGTCCCGTCAGGTACAAACTACTACGTTTCTCACCAATGATGTTCTCTGAGATCAGTGGAGGCAGTTTGCTGCTCAGCTCGTCCTTCAGCTCATCGACCAGTTTATAGATGATGTTGTGGAGTCGCAGCGGCACGTCTCGCTTCGCCGCCAGCTGCTGGATCGACTTGCTGGCTGCAACGTTGAAGCCGTAAATCGAACCTGACAAAGAAGAAACAAGACAGAAGGTGAAGAACAGTTCCTGTCAGGACAACTTCTGGCTTTCTGACCTCTCTGACCTCTGACCCGCCTCCACTCTGTAACCTCTGACTCCACCTCCACTCTGTAACCTCTGACCCGCCTCCACTCTGTGACCTCTGACCCGCCTCCACTCTGTGACCTCTGACCCGCCTCCACTCTGTGACCTCTCACCCGCCTCCACTCTGTAACCTCTCACCCGCCTCCACTCTCTGACCTCTGACCCGCCTCCACTCTGTGACATCTGACCCGCCTCCACTCTGTGACCTCTGACTCCGCCTCCACTCTCTGACCTCTGACTCCGCCTCCACTCTGTGACCTCTGACTCCGCCTCCACTCTGTGACCTCTGACTCCGCCTCCACTCTGTGACCTCTGACTCCACCTCCACTCTGTGACCTCTGACTCCACCTCCACTCTCTGACCTCTGACCCGCCTCCACTCTCTGACCTCTGACCCGCCTCCACTCTCTGACCTCTGACCCGCCTCCACTCTCTGACCTCTGACCCGCCTCCACTCTCTGACCTCTGACCCGCCTCCTCTCTGTGACCTCTGACCCTGCTGTTGAATTCTTACCTGTGAAGGTGTCGGCCATGTTGATGTCGTTCTCTGAAACGTCTCCGATGCCGAAGTGAACCACCTCCAGCTGACACTGCTGCTGAGCGTCGTAACTTTCCAGGATGTTCAGGATGGCCTCCACCGAGCCGTCCACGTCACCTGGAAGTCAAAGGTCAGTCAGTGTGGACATGTTCCCCACCTCTAAGGCCCAATCCCAATGCCACCCCCTGAACCCTGAACCCAGAACCCTGAACCCTGAACCCTGAGGGTCTTAAGTGACGTCTCCTGGTGAGAGGCTGAAAGGGTTCTAAATATCAACAGGAACACTTAATGACATCATAACCGCGCCGCCGCCAAACGGATGACTAGTATCACTATTACACAACGTTTAACCACGACGGGTAACTACTAAACGTACCTTTGACGATGAGCGGCAGGCTCAGCTCGTCTCTCTGCGTCTTCTCACTCGGCCTCATGGCGAACTTGGTCTTGTTGGCTCGGTACAGAGCCGACTTCCTCTGCCTCCAGCTCAGGTGAGCTAGCCCCTCCCTCTCCTTCCTGTACTCCTCCAGGTGGACTTTCTGTTTGACCTCGATGGCGCTCTGGTCCTCCTGCAGCTTCTGCTGCTCCTCCTCGTAACTCCTCCACTCCACCACCTCCTTCGCTCGCTGCTGCTCGACGACAAACAAACCCAACGTTTATTCAGACAGAAGAGGAGAGCAGGTGTTCCTGATGGACAGGTAAACTCTGAGACCGTCTCTGTTCTCACCTCAGACTCCACCTCCAGGATGACCTCTCCAGCAGACGGCAGCTCCTTCCAGCCCACCACCTCCACCGCCGCGCTCGGCCCGGCCTCCGTCAGCGCTCGATCGTTCTCATCAAACAGGAAACGGACTTTAGCCCAACTCTTCCCCGCCACCAGGACACAACCTCGCTTCAACGTCCCCCGCTGGACGATGGCCGTCGTTACAGGACTGAGGAGACACAAGACAGAACTCATAGAACCAGAGTTACTTCCTGTCTCTGGAGGTCATGTAGAGGTCACTGATGACTCACCCTTTGCCCTTGTCGGTGCGACTCTCGATGATGAGTCCCTCCACGGCGCCGCTTGGCTCCGCCTTCAGCTCCAAGACCTCTGCCAGCGCCACGGTGGCCTCAGCCAGAGCCAGCAGGTTGTCGCCCTGAACAACAACAACAACAACAATGATGTCACGATCCTCATAATAAACAGTGCTGCTGACGGCCTGCTGGCGGCCTGCTGGCGACCTGCTGGCGACCTGCTGGCGACCTGCTGGCGGCCTGCTGGCGGCGCCTCATTCGTTCAACGTGGGTTCACCTGGAGAGCGGAGACGTGGATCGCCTGGACGTCTCCTCCCAACTCCTCACAGACGACATCATGAGCCAGCAGCTCCTGTTTGACCCTCTGAGGGTCGGCCTGAGGCTTATCACACTTATTCACCGCCACGATGATCGGGACTGAAGCAGAGTAGAAACACAGTAGAGACGGGGTCAGAACACAGTACAAGTACATCAAAAACACAGTACAAGTACATCAAGTAGCAGTAGAAACACAACAGAAATACAGTTATAAACACATCCCTGCCGTGTTTTCAGCCCTCAGCTGTGACTGCCAGGAGGAGCTCGTACCATTGGCCTTCCTGGCGTGTTGGATGGACTCGACCGTCTGGTTCATGACGCCGTCGTCGGCCGCCACCACCAGGACGACGATGTCGGTGGCGTTGGCTCCGCGGGCTCTCATGGAGGAGAAGGCAGCGTGACCCGGAGTGTCCAGGAAGGTGATCTTCTCACCTGTAGGCAGCTGGACTGGAAGAAAAAACGCACCAGTCTGGTTTGAATCAATAAAATGATCAGCAGATTAATCAATAATGAAATCATCAGCTCCACTCACTAATCTACTGTGTGATGTAAATCCTGTTTCCATTCTTTTAGTTATTTCTTCTATTGGTTTCTGCCTCTTAAACTACATTTCCTTTCATGTCTGTAGTCCGTGTCCTCATCCTTCCTGGTATCTCGTCTACTGTATTGAATATTTTGTCAATAAAGTTGAGTCAAACAGCAGGTGTGTGTGTGTGTGTGTGTGTGTGTGTGTGTGTGTGTGTGTGTGTGTGCGTGTGTGTGTTACCTAGAAACGCTCCGATGTGCTGAGTGATCCCTCCGGCCTCCGTGGAGACGATCTGGCTCTTCCTCAGACTGTCCAGCAGGGTGGTTTTACCGTGATCCACGTGACCCATGATGGTGACCACCGGGGGGCGGGGCGCCAGGCGGGACGGGTCTGCTGGAGGTCTGACAGGGTCAGGGGTCAAAGGTCAGAGGTCAAAGGTAAAGTCCCAGCAACACCACAGAGACGTTTATTCTCAAGACAAAGTTACAAAGTAAAGACTTTAAATATAAATGTACAGTATTATACATTTATGATAATGTGAGGGGGTGATCAACGTCCAATCAATCAATCAATCAATCAATCAATCAATCAATCAATCAACCAATCAATCATGTATCTCCGCTCCGAGAGGTCGATCTCATCATCTCCTGGAGGGGATAATGACCATCAGGTGATTTAAAGTGAGACTTCCTGTCTTCGTACTTCCTGTGGACGTCCCTGTTGGGTCTCTCTCTGCTCTCGCTCAGTTTGGCCCATCTGAACTTCATCCCCGATCGGGTCACCACCTCCTTAATCCACCGCTCCTCCAGAACCGAGTCCGGCTCCAGAGAGTCCAGATCCACAGACGTGTTCAGCAGAGCCTCCAACACGTGATCTGAGGACAGAAAAAACATGAACTAAACGTTATTAAGTAGAGACTCAACACGATCTGCATTAAAGACTGTATAAGAAGAGGACTAGTCTCCGTGACGTCATTGGTCTGTGGACGACGGTTTAGAAGCCTCGAATTCAGCATTTTGGCCGTTTCCATCTTGTTTTTTTGCAACCAGAAGTGACACGAGAGACTGGAGCTCAGTACAACTGAACACTGAATAAGACATTTTTAGGCGACCAAAAACATTATAATTAAAGGGACTGTTTGTAACTTTTTAAGTGTATAAATGTACCGGGTCGGGACACATGCGCGCTCGCGTGTGTCCGGAGCCTCGTCTCCTCTGCCTGCCTTCACTCAGACACCACGCTCCTTCTCTCTCTCTCTCTCCACCTCTCACGTGCATGCTGCTCACTCCACACTGCAGAAGAGTTAGTTTAGCTCTGAGAATATCTAGTGAATGTTCAGTGGACGTTTGTGCAGAAATAACTGCTGCAGCTCCTCCAGACCAACAGAGGTTTCCCGTGTCTTGTGAAGTGACGGGGCTCCGCAGAGAGAAACGTTATCGTCTCCCCCGTTCCCTCCGGCCGCGGTCGGGAGGCTGAGGCGGGAAAAGCCAACACTAGGATCAGCATTGATTCATGGAGAGACCTTGGTCTGGTCAGCTAACATTACTGCCAAGCAGCTGAAATATAGAGTGATATTGTGGTTTTAGCTGACGTGTGTCGCCTCACTGTGTTGAGCGATGCTCCTTCATGTCTATGTAGAGCGAGCAAGTGGAGCTCGACGCTGACTTTTGTTGACTTAACGGCCACAGGTGTCGCTGTTAACTAGCATTTCTGAAAGTTACAAATAGTCCCTTTAACTGTGATGAAGTGAAAACACGCTGTGAAAGGATTAAAGTTCTATAAGATGAAAACACGGACAACTCTCAGACCGGACAACGCCGTGGTAGCGACCTGTCAATCAGCAGGTAGCCCCGCCCTAAAGCATCCCCTGCTTTATGGTCTATTTGACTCTAAATGGGACCATAACTTACTAAATGAACATCATGCTGTATTGAAGAAGACTTGAAACTAGAGATTGAGACCATAAACTCATGTTTACAATGTTTCCTGAGGGAATAAATCAAGAGAGAAGAAGAAGCTCATTTTCTCAGAGACTTCTATACAACCAGATAAACGTTATTCACACAGGAAGTGTGCATCTCTGTGGATCTCTGTTGTTTCTTACCAAAGTCTTTGTTCATGGCCTCAGCGAGAGCCGCCACCGTCATGCTCTGTCTGATCTCCACTTCCTGTTTGTCCACTTTAGCTTTGACCTTCTGGTTCTTCTGATCTTTCCTCTGACCTTTGACCTGCAGACACATCACAACATCTTTAAAGGAACAGTTTGTAACATTTCAGGGATCTACTTTCACATATTTATAATTTATCCACAACTTTTGTTTTACTTTAAAAACTAATTTTATTCTTTTTTTGTTTATAATTTGCACGTTTGTTTTGATTTTGATTTTAACAATGCAGCTAAATTAAATTTACATATTTTCTTTGTGTAAAAAGTAACACTTGGTCAAAAAACAAGATTTTATATATGGGCCCCCAAAAAGCTGGAACCGGCCGTGCTCGTTGGAACCGGCCCTGCTAGATGGAACCGGGCCTGCTAAAGGGAACCGGCCCTGCTAGATGGAACCGGGCCTGCTAAAGGGAACCGGGCCTGCTAAAGGGAACCGGGCCTGCTAGATGGAACCGACCCTGCTAAAGGGAACCGGGCCTGCTAGATGGAACCGACCCTGCTAGAGGGAACCGGGCCTGCTAGATGGAACCGACCCTGCTAAAGGGAACCGGGCCTGCTAGATGGAACCGACCCTGCTAGAGGGAACCGGGCCTGCTAGATGGAACCGACCCTGCTAAAGGGAACCGGGCCTGCTAGATGGAACCGACCCTGCTAGAGGGAACCGGGCCTGCTAGATGGAACCGACCTTGCTAGAGGGAACCGGGCCTGCTAGAGGGAACCGGGCCTGCTAGAGGGAACCGGGCCTGCTAGAGGGAACCGGGCCTGCTAGATGGAACCGACCCTGCTAGAGGGAACCGGGCCTGCTAGATGGAACCGACCCTGCTAGAGGGAACCGGGCCAGCTAGAGGGAACCGGGCCTGCTAGATGGAACCGACCCTGCTAGAGGGAACCGGGCCAGCTAAAGGGAACCGGGACTGCTAGATGAAACCGACCCTGCTAGAGGGAACCGGGCCTGCTAGAGGGAACCGGGCCTGCTAGAGGGAACCGGGCCTGCTAGATGGAACCGACCCTGCTAGAGGGAACCGGGCCTGCTAGAGGGAACCGGGCCTGCTAGATGGAACCGACCCTGCTAGAGGGAACCGGGCCAGCTAGAGGGAACCGGGCCTGCTAGATGGAACCGACCCTGCTAGATGGAACCGACCCTGCTAGAGGGAACCGGGCCTGCTAGAGGGAACCGGGCCTGCTAGATGGAACCGACCCTGCTAGAGGGAACCGGGCCTGCTAGAGGGAACCGGGCCTGCTAGAGGGAACCGACCCTGCTAGATGGAACCGACCCTGCTAGAGGGAACCGACCCTGCTAGAGGGAACCGGGCCAGCTAGAGGGAACCGGGCCAGCTAGAGGGAACCGGGCCTGCTAGATGGAACCGACCCTGCTAGAGGGAACCGGGCCAGCTAGAGGGAACCGGGCCAGCTAGAGGGAACCGGGCCTGCTAGATGGAACCGACCCTGCTAGAGGGAACCGGGCCAGCTAGAGGGAACCGGGCCAGCTAGAGGGAACCGGGCCTGCTAGATGGAACCGACCCTGCTAGAGGGAACCGGGCCAGCTAGAGGGAACCGGGCCTGCTAGATGGAACCGACCCTGCTAGAGGGAACCGGGCCAGCTAGAGGGAACCGGGCCTGCTAGATGGAACCGGGCCTGCTAGATGGAACCGACCCTGCTAGAGGGAACCGGGCCAGCTAGAGGGAACCGGGCCAGCTAGAGGGAACCGGGCCTGCTAGATGGAACCGGGCCAGCTAGAGGGAACCGGGCCAGCTAGAGGGAACCGGGCCTGCTAGATGGAACCGACCCTGCTAGAGGGAACCGGGCCAGCTAAAGGGAACCGGGACTGCTAGATGGAACTTCATCGTAAGATTGCTCCTTGAACTTTGACCCTCTTGCTCTCATATCCTCTGTGCAGAGGATTGTGGGTCAGAAGAGGCAGAACAGCCTGCTGGCTTCATACTGCAGAATGTGACTGGATGTAGTAGAACATCCTGGTATTTTTGGCCCACTGCGTCTAACATACTCTGTACTGGGACATACTAGATGTTTACCTGGCAGACTAAATACTGCGGTAGTATTGGTACTGGAACGCTCGGTCAGTCTCACCTGTTTGGCGTACTTCCTGTTCTGTTGACAGGCGAGGGGGGCGGAGCTTCGAGCAGGACAGAGGAGGGTCAGAGACAGGAAGTTGCTGAGCGGAGCCGGGTCGGCGTGGACGAGCCACCGGGCCCCCCGCATCACTGATGACATCACATTCATACCTGCAGAGAGACGGGAGGAGAAAGGAGAGTTTGGTTCTTTATTCATTTAATGTCCGAAACAAAGAAACTAAATCTGAATTCTGTGTGTCAGAGAAACTAATTTAAAAAAGGGACTGTTTGTAACTTCTTACACGTATAAATCTACCGGGTCGGTTTCCCATGAGCGCTCCTTCATGTCTATGTAGAGCGAGCACAAGCGCGAGACAGGACGCTGACTTTAGTTGCCTAAACGGCCACAGGTGTCGCTGTTAACAAGACATTTCAGATTCTTCCAAACAGTCCCTTTAAATGTCTCTAAATGATATTAAACAAGGTTTATTCTAACCATCAGAAACAAGCCTTACCTCTTGTTCTAACAGGTGATATCAAAGAAAACATGAAACCAACTAAACTCTTAATGAAGTTTGGCTAACAGCTCTCTACTGAGCAGATGTGAATCTACTGGAGTCTCTCCTGACTAACATCTGGACAACCAGGTGAACACATGGAACAATAAACAGGAGAAGCACTTGGCTCATTATAGAAATGCTGAGTTTAGCAGTGAGTTGGACATCAGACATGTTGATGAAGAGACTGATCTGTAGCTGAGACTAGACGGGTTCGGTGGGTTAAACCAAAGCCGAATTACTTAATACAACCTACTGTTTCTGAACATCATGTTTGTGTTCAGTTCGATCAGCTGTTATTACCTGAACGAACTGAAACACGACTTTTCTCAGTGAAGTCTGGCGAGCTGCTGGAGACACGTGAGGAGAGACGTTAGAACACTCCGTTCAGACCGGCTCACCTCTCAGACCTTCCGCTCCTCCTTCAGCTCATCCTGAGATAAAGAACATGGAGAACATGTGGAACATGGAGAACATGGAGAACATGGAGAACATGGAGAACATGGAGAACATGGAGAGTTGTTCTCATCTGGTGGTTCAGTTTCACCCTGAAGGAAACCTCCGACTGCAGGGAGCCGCCATGACAGTTAACCCATTAACACCTTTACTAAACACAACATCCACCAGACGAGGACGAGGCGCCTCCTGCAGGTCTGGAGAGGAACTGCTACTAGTAGTAGAATGAGAGGTAGTGTTTCCCACTGTGGGCAGTGTGGGCAGGGGCAAACCCACACTAATCCCATGTGGCCCCCTGTGGGTTAACCCATGTGGCCCCCTGTGGGTTAACCCACGCGGGCCCCCTGTGGGTTAACCCACGCGGGCCCCCTGTGGGTTAACCCATGCGGGCCCCCCGTGGGTTAACCCATGTGGCCCCCCGTGGGTTAACCCATGTGGCCCCCTGTGGGTTAACCCACACGGGCCCCCCGTGGGTTAACCCATGTGGCCCCCTGTGGGTTAACCCACGCGGGCCCCCTGTGGGTTAACCCACGCGGGCCCCCTGTGGGTTAACCCACGCGGGCCCCCTGTGGGTTAACCCATGCGGGCCCCCTGTGGGTTAACCCATGTGGCCCCCTGTGGGTTAACCCATGCGGGCCCCCTGTGGGTTAACCCATGTGGCCCCCTGTGGGTTAACCCACGCGGGCCCCCTGTGGGTTAACCCATGCGGGGCCTGCAGCAGTTTTGCCCTATGTATATACATACAGCTCTGGAAAAAATGAAGAGACCACTTCAAAATGATCAGTTTCTCTGGTTTTACTATTTATTGGTATGTGTTTGAGTAAAATTAAATTTTTTGTTTTATTCTATAAACTACTGACATTTCTCCCAAATGTATCTCAGCATTTATTTGCAGAAAATGACAACTGGTCAAAATAACAAAAAAGATGCAGTGTTTTCAGATCTGGAATAATACAAAGAAAACAAGTTCATATTCATCTTTAAACAACACAATACTAATGTTTTAACTTAGGAAGAGTTCAGGAATCAATATCTGGTGGAATAACCTTGATTTACAATCACAGCTTTCCTGCGTCTTAGCATGCTCTCCAGCAGGCTTTCACATTGCTGTTGAATGACTTTATGCCACTCCTCAGCTGGGCTTTGTTTGAGGGCTTGTGACCATCCATCTTCCTCTTCATCACATTCCAGAGGTTTTCAATGGGATTCAGGTCTGGAGGTTGGGCTGGCCATGACAGGGTCCTGATCTGGGGGTCCTTCATCCACACCTTCACTGACCTGGCTGTGTGGCATGGAGCATTGTCCTGCTGGAAACAACACTCCTCAGAGTTGGGGAACATTGGTAGTAGTAGCAGCAGCAGCAGCAGCAGCAGCTGTAGACTGTAGAAGAAGTGGATCTAAGTCACCGTGACATCAGCCGTTGGTTTGTGGACTGCTATCAAAGAGTAAAGAAGTAGAAAGATGAAACTCTGGTGTTTTGTTTTTTTTACAACAGCTGCCGCCGCCATTTTGGACTGAAAACGCTTGTTATAATATTTGTGTTGTTTAACACAGGACATTTCAGAGACATTAAATATGAAAATAGAAATAATCTTGTTTTACTTTTGTACGTCTCTTTGTAGGCGGACGTTTTATTGGCATCTGGCATCATTGGCGTCACTTTCAGTCCAAAATGGCGGAAGCGTAGCTCTGCTGCTGGGCGCTGACGTTGCAAAGGAACGAACAAATGACTTTCACTTCTTGGCAATATACGTTATTTTTCTTTTAAAACGTTTGATGAAATTGGAAATGAAACTAAATAATTTTTCATTAAGATAAAAGACGTGTTTTATTTATGTATATTATATATCAACAAGGACGTTGTTTATAAGTTCATACCTGACTGTGGTCCCGACTGACGGGTCGAAAATAACAACGCACAACGTAGGTTCAAACTCAAATTACACTAAAGTCGTTCTACACTTGTACAAACTAACTGCTGGTGTTGATAGAACACACGAGAGTTATTGATCTCAATGAAAATGAGTTTCTATCTGAAAGGTGTTGCCGTCGTACCGACGATCCATCTGAAGCAGCCGACTGTGGAGACGACAGGAAGTCACTCAGCGGTTCTTCAGGCTGTAGACAGGACGACAACGTGGACGGAACTTCACATCTTCAGTTTATCTAAACAACATTCTCACAATAACTCACCAACATCTTTCATTTTACTACGAAATCAATCTGCTGTTGCACACAAAACCAGAACCACACCAATATAATACCAGTATCATCTCTACTCATCTTTTATGATGGTACAAAACTCTTAACGTTCACGGTAAACACATGTGCTCGTTAGCGTGGCGTTAAAATGTTGGACAGGAGCAACAGGAGTAAATTAAGTAACAGGAGTAATGGGAGGAACAGAAGGAGCAGGATTAACAGGAGTAACAGGGGTAACTGGAGCAATGGGAAGAACGGGAGGAACGGGAGAAACAGGAGTAACAGGAGTAACGGGAGGAACGGGAGGAACGGGAGGAATGGCAGAAACGGGAGTAACAGGAGTAACGGGAGGAACGGGAGAAACAGGAGTAACAGGAGTAACGGGCGGAACGGGAGCAACGGGAGGAACGGGAGGAATGGCAGAAACAGGAGTAACAGGAGTAACGGGAGGAACGGGAGAAACAGGAGTAACAGGAGTAACGGGAGGAACGGGAGCAACGGGAGGAACGGGAGGAATGGCAGAAACGGGAGTAACAGGAGGAACGGGAGGAACGGGAGAAACAGGAGTAACAGGAGTAACGGGAGGAACGTGAGCAACGGGAGGAACGGGAGGAATGGCAGAAACGGGAGTAACAGGAGTAACGGGAGGAACGGGAGAAACAGGAGTAACAGGAGTAACGGGAGGAACGGGAGCAACGGGAGGAACGGGAGGAATGGCAGAAACGGGAGTAACAGGAGTAACGGGAGGAACGGGAGAAACAGGAGTAACAGGAGTAACGGGAGGAACGGGAGCAACGGGAGGAACGGGAGGAATGGCAGAAACAGGAGTAACAGGAGTAACAGGAGGAACGGGAGAAACAGGAGTAACAGGAGTAACGGGAGGAACGGGAGCAACGGGAGGAACGGGAGGAATGGCAGAAACGGGAGTAACAGGAGTAACAGGAGGAACGGGAGAAACAGGAGTAACAGGAGGAACGGGAGGAACGGGAGCAACGGGAGGAACGGGAGGAATGGCAGAAACGGGAGTAACAGGAGTAATGGGAGGAACAGGAGCAACAGAAGTAAAAGGAGGAACAGGAGCAACAGAAGTAAAAGGAGGAACAGGAGCAACGGGAGGAACGGGAAGAACAGCAGGAGCAACGGGAGGAACAGGAGCAACGGGAGGAATGGGAAGAACAGCAGGAGCAACGGGAGGAACAGGAGCAACGGGAAGAACGGGAGGAACAGCAGCAACAGGAGGAACAGAAGGAACAGGAGGAACAAGAGCAACAGGAGGAAAAGGAATAACAGGAGCAACAGGAGGAACAGAAGGAACAGGAGGAACAAGAGCAACAGGAGGAAAAGGAATAACAGGAGCAACAGGAGCAACAGGAGGAACAAGAGCAACAGGAGCAACAGGAGGAAAAGGAATAACAGGAGCAACAAGAGCAACAGGAGCAACAGGAGGAAAAGGAATAACAGGAGCAACAGGAGGAACAGAAGGAACAGAAGGAACAGGAGGAACAGGAGGAACAGGGGTAACATGAGTAATGGGAGGAACAGGAAAAACAGGAGCAACAGGAGGAACAGCAGGAACGGGAGCAACGGGAGGAACAGGAGCAACTGGAGGAACAGGAGTAACAGGAGCAACGGGAGTAATGTTAAAGCGTTGTTGCAGAGAGTCAAAGCCTTTGAATCGTCGTTCAGACTCTGTTGAGGTTTTATTTCTACAGGAGACAGAGAACAGAGAGACAACAGAGGACAGAAACACTCCGTCGGCTCTATAAACTCTATTCATATTTATTGAAATACCTTAAATATCGTTTAGTTTCACTTTATTGTTTTCTGAGGTAGAACTCTTCTTTTTTTTCACAAACTAGTTTCACACTTTCAGTTTAAACAGCTGGGATCAAACTAAGATCCATCTTTCCTCTACAGTGTTTCTACCTATCATCATCATCATCATCATCATCATCATCATCAGACAGTACGAGATACTAAACAACACAACGACAGGACTCATCCTCCGTACCTGTAAAAAGCCCTAAATGATCACGTTTCATAGCACCACGATTATAAATAAAGTTGTATCAAATGTTTGGTCAGAGTTTGTGATAAAGGCACGTACTGACACACAGGAACACGCTACGCTACCAGGCTACGCTACGTTACGACTTCTCAAAAAGGTTCAACTGGACAAACTGGACTTCTCACGTTCTCACATCTATTTTGGACAAATTTACCGACACAAATACACCTGAAATAAATCAACCGACCGCTGCTTCAGCTTCACGTGAAATCATCTGAAGAACTAACGTCACAATAAATACAGTACCGTCGGCTCCGAGGCGGAGCGTCCTGCAGCGCAAAACGCCACAGGTTTGATCCCACGAGACGGGAGTCTGTCAGCAGCAGGGAATACAGTTCAGACTGAAACGCTCACACACGTGTTTCAGTCTTCAGGTCCTGAACGGTCTCAGGTAAAGAGACTGAAGCATCAGCACAGGTGAGTGCAGCATCACAGGAGGAAGAGGAGGAGGAGGAGGAGGAGGAGGAGAAGAGACTCGACTGATGGAGGACTCAGGTGGTCTCTGGTTGTCTCTGGTGGTCTCTGGTGGTCTCCGGTGGTCTCCGGTGGTCTCAGGTGGTGTCTGGTGGACTCTGGTGGTCTCCGGTGGTCTCCGGTGGACTCCTGGTTTTTTTGGGGAGCTCACTGACATTTCCACACAAATAAACTGGAGGGAAGAAACAGAGGAATGTGTTTATTTCACAGTAAATGTGATTTATGGTCAGATTGTTCATATCAGGTGTTTATTAATAATATATTATATTATGTGTTCATATTAAGGCGAATAATAATAAACATTATTTGTTGATTCATTTTCACTTTCAGATGTTTTATTAGGGACTGTGAATCAGTTTTATGTCTCAGAAGCGATTTAATCTTGGCCTCTTTTGTTTCTTGTGTTCGTTGTTGAATCATGAATCTGTTAAATAAACACATCAGCTCTTCTTATTATTCTGATTTCTCCCACACTGATGACATCTGGTCTGCCTTCGTCTCACCTGCAGTCGCTGCCTCCGGCGCTGATGACGTACTTGTCATCACAGGAGAAGCGAACGTTTGTGACGTGAGCGGAGTGACCGAAGTAGCGTTTGTGTTTTGCCTGTGAAAAGAACAAAGTGATGAAGTGACCCGGTTATCTGTTTCAGACTCATCCAAAGAAAAATGTCTGAGGGCTTCGACGAATCATCGTCAAACGAAGTTCACTTACAAATTTTTCCGTGCACGGGAAATCAAAGAGCTTGATGAGGCCGAAGTCGTCGCCGGTCACCAGGTTGAGGCCGGCGTGGGAAACACAAGCACAGTTAACGTCCGCCTTCTCCGTGTTACGAGGCCAAACGCCGAGAACCTCGTCACCCAGGATGCTGAGAAAACAAAACAAACAGGATCCAGGATCTCTATTTAGTTCCCTGGGCCCTATATTGAGTTCCCTAGGATCTAAATGTAGTACCCTCAGTTCTATATTTAGTTCCCTGGGCCCTATATTGAGTTCCCTAGGATCTAAATGTAGTACCCTCAGTTCTATATTTAGTTCCCTGGGCCCTATGTTTAGTTCCATAGGCTCAATATTTAGTTCCCCTGGGGTCTATATTTAGTTTCGTAGGCTCTATATTTAGTTCCCTGGGCTTTATATTTAGTTCCCTAGGCGCTATATTTAGTTCCCTAGGCTCTATATTCAGTTCCCTAGGATCTAAATGTAGTACCCTCGGTTCTATATTTAGTTCCCTAGGATCTATATTTAGTTCCGTAGGCTCTATATTTAGTTCCCTAGGATCTAAATGTAGTACCATAGGTTCTATATTTACTTCCCTAGGCTCTATAATTAGTTCCCTAGGATCTAAATGTAGTACCCTCGGTTCTATATTTAGTTACGTAGGCTCTATATTTAGTTCCCTGGGCCCTATATTTAGTTCCCTGGGCCCTATATTTAGTTCCCTGGGCTCTATATTTAGTTCCCTGGGATCTATATTTAGTTCCCTGGGCCCTATATTTAGTTCCCTGGGCTCTATATTTAGTTCCCTGAGCTCTACATTTAGTTCTCCTGGGCTCTATATTCAGTTCCCTAGACTCTATATTTAGTTCCCTAGGCTCACTGGTAGGTTCCCTAAGCCCCTGACTATGGTGGGAAGTGCCCCCTGATGACAACGTGCACGATGCCCTGAGTAAAATGAACAGTTGACTCATCACACAGTGTGTTAGAGCAGCTGAGACCCGTCTCACCTGGTCCAGGTAGCCCAGGTGATCCTCTCAAACACCGGCTGCTCTGTGACCATCTTCCCCGACGGAACTTCATGTACCTGCCGAGTGTAGCAGCTGGTGGACACCTGGAGGGGAAGGACGTTCAGTCAGTTCACCGATGTATGAAGAGTTTCACTGAGCTCAACAGCTGCTTCATTCACCACAATACAAGGAGGCGTTGGTCAGAGGTCAGAGGTCAGAGGTCAGAGGTCACCAAGACCACTGAAACTAATGAAACCTACATCTGGTCCTGACCAAACTGACCCGGTTCACTTCTGTCATGATTCTGAGGGTTCTAACCTGGATGTGTTTGCTGTCAGCAGAGAAGTCGATCTGGATGACGGAGCCGGGGATGTCCTTACAGTAGCCGATCCGGTTCAGGGACGGTCCCAGAGAAAGGTCGTAGAAGTCCACGGCGCTTTCAACGGAACCCACCGCCAAGAACCGGTTATCTGGACTGAACCTGAACCACAAGAAAAACCCAAAACATGTACAGCTGATTGAGGAACAACACAGAACTGTTAAAGGATGAAGTATATCCTGATATCTGTTATAGACTAGTACTAGTACCAGTACCAGTACCAGTACCAGTACCAGTACCAGTACCGGTACCAGCTGACGTACCGTATGTCCTGGATGGCGACGCTGCGGTCTCTCTTCTTGCCCCAGACGGTGAGCGAGTTGACCAGCAGGACGATGAACTCTCCGTTCTCCATGCCGATAGAAACCATCTCTCCGTTGGGACTGTAGGAGGTGCACTTGGCAGGATGACCCAAACTCACTTTGTTCAGGAGTTTCTACCACAGAACCAAAACAGAACCAGATAACAGAAGCGATGAGTAAATGGTTCAAACGTTCCCACGGTCCACCCTCAGCGTTCGGACCGTTACCTTATCAGCCAGGTCCCATATTCGGATGGTCCCGTCGTCGCTGGCGGAGATGAAGACGTCTTTGAAAGGGTGAGCTGCCAGACCCCAGATCCCTCCCTGAGTGTGTCCGTTGATCATGGTGTTGGAGGCGGCGTTCTTCTCCCCGACCTCGATGATCTCGCCATCTTTGGTTCCCACCAGGATCTTACCCTGGATCAGGGAGTGTTTGGGTCAGTGACAATAATTGAAGGGTGACTTCTGTATTTTTCAACCTGGACTCTATTCTCCCATGTTTCTGTGTCTCAGTGACGAATGAAGACAAGACTTTCTGAAACTGGTCCGGTACTGAGGGAGAACCTGGGTCAACCTGGTACCGTCAGTTTACGTACAACATAAGTTCTTGTTGTTGCCACCGACAGGCTCAGATTGTTATTATCAGTGTCTGACAACATGATGGAAACAGAGAAATAAAACATTTTTCTGACCTTTCACTTCCTGTTTGTTATTGTGTCATGTGACTTAACAGCCTTGCCTAAAACAACGTGCGTAAAACAGCGTGCGTAAAACAGCATACGTAAAACAACGTGCGTAAAACAGCATACGTAAAACAACGTGCGTAAAACAGCATACGTAAAACAGCATACGTAAAACAGCATACGTAAAACAGCGTGCGTAAAACAGCGTACGTAAAACAGCGTGCGTAAAACAGCGTGCGTAAAACAGCGTGCGTAAAACAGCATACGTAAAACAGCATACGTAAAACAGCATACGTAAAACAGCATACGTAAAACAACTTGCAGCCTTTTATTGAGACGTCTCATTAAGTAAGGAACAAACATTTTATGCAAATTTCAAGAAATTCTGGAACTAAACTGTTAATCCACGTTTCTTCCATCAACTGTTGTTCTGCAGATATTCTGATGCGACTCAGTTCCATCGTCAAATAAAATAAAATAATGCTGCTCATTTCCATAATCTGCTATTTTGGACGTTTTTTTGGACCTTTATTTGACAGGACAGTGGATCGACTAAGAAAGGAGGAGAGAGAGGGGATGACACGCAGCAACGGGCTGCCGGTCGGACTTGAACCCGGGTCGCTGAGGAAGGAACTCAGCCTTAGTATCTGGGCGCCGCTCTACAAGGTGAGCTACCAGGGCTACACCGCTCTACAAGGTGAGCTACCAGGGCTACGCCGCTCTACCAGGTGAGCTACCAGGGCTACGCCGCTCTACAAGGTGAGCTACCAGGGCTACGCCGCTCTACCAGGTGAGCTACCAGGGCTACGCCGCTCTACCAGGTGAGCTACCAGGGCTACGCCGCTCTACAAGGTGAGCTACCAGGGCTACACCGCTCTACAAGGTGAGCTACCAGGGCTACACCGCTCTACAAGGTGAGCTACCAGGGCTACACCGCTCTACCAGGTGTGCTATAGGGGCACCGCCGCTCTACAAGGTGAGCTACCGCGGCGTCCCATAATGTGCATATTTAAACTGCATTTCACCTTCAAACTGCAGCGGTTTTTCATAACCTGTGACTGAGTCCTTTTTGAGTTTTATAATCAGATCTGCTTTTATTATCATTCTATTATATCCAGTGCTGCTATTATTATTATTATGATTATTACTATTACTGCTCTCATTATATGAATCATTTCTGTCATGGATCGACGTGTTTTAATTGTATTACTTAGACTATTATTATTCTCCCGGTGTCTTCCTCGCCCGCTGTGACGGTCGTGTGTCGTACAGACTGTAAACCCAGCTGAGGCTAGTTATTGATATTGTGCCTGTATAAATAAAGTTGAATTGAAAACAGTAGAATTGTTGCGTGGCGGCGACGCGGTCGTACCTTCCCTCTGCAGACGGACCGGACGTTCTCCACCAGCTGGCCGGTCTCCAGCTGAAACGCTCTGCAGCGCTTCATCTCCTGATCCCAGAGCTTCACGGCGCCGCCCTCTTTGGTCCTGTCAGACAGATGTGTAACTTTAGCCCACTGCTGGAGTTAGCCTCCAGCTAACACCGTGACCTCCCCATTAAAGGGGTCTATAGAACCTGGTCGTCTCTCCATCGTCTCTAGTAGTAGCAGTGTGTAGAGCTAGAAGACTAACGTTAGCTACAGCTAGCTTTGGTTACCAGACAGATGTGTGAATATGAAGCGCTGGTTGGTTGTTGGGTACTCACGGCCGCTCCTTCCCCCCGGTGACGATGAGTCCGTCCCTCAGGGTGGTGTACATGGTGAAGACGGGACCGCTGTGCGCCTTCGCCACCACTCGTACCAGGAAGTGCTCCCTCCATACGTACACGTCTCCGTTTATGGCGCCGGTGAACGTCAGGTTGTTCTGGAGATAAAATCACTGACTTACTACGAGTTCATTAACTAAACTACAGATGTATTGTGTTATTTTAAGAAACGGATCTTACAGCACCGAAGGCGACAGACAACATGGTCTGCATGTGTCCGTCCTCCACCGACCCGATCACGCCTTTCTTGTACACCAGCGAACCTCCGACCAGAGTCCAGAACTTGATGTGTTTGATTCCCACCGACACAAACTGGGTGTCGGAGTCCGGTCTGAACTCCACCACGAAGATCCGCTCAGCATGGCCACCTTTACAAGTCACTCTGGTGCCTGTCCGAGAGGTCAAAGGTCACTTTCCCAGTGGATACTTATCTGCGGTATATTCACAGTAAATTCTGTTCTGTATAAATAAACAGTTAAAACTAAAATGTAGCGTTGTTGAGCGTCTTTCATTCACCCGTTCACACACATTCATATACCGGTAGCAGCCTGCCAGACCAGATTCAGGGTTCCGTGTCTTGCCCAGACTGCAGGGCCGGGGATCAAACCACCGACCTCGGGATTAGTGGATGGCCGCTCTACCTCCTGAGCCACAGCCGTCTTAAAAACATATAAAGATAAACGTTGTACCTTCCTGCCACCTCCACACTGTGATGGTGTGTTCAGGCTCCACCCCCACCGACAGCAGCAGCTTTCCGGTGGCGCTGAAGTTGACGTAGCCGACGCCTTTAGCGTGGGAACAGCGGAGGATGGACAACGTCTGCTTGGTCATGGCGTCCCAAACATGGATGGACGGAGCGAGGCCTGGGAGAGGAGATCAGACATGTAGGGAACCACAGAACCAACCCAGGACCGAAGGATCCCAGGAACTGTGGTGCCAAGGAGCCAAGGAGCCAAGGAAACAAGGCATCTCCTTATATGTTCAGCATCTTAGATCTTTGGTCCTTTGGTTGGATACTTGAAACTGTGGAACCAAGGATCCAAAGAACAGTAGGACCAAGGAACCTAAGATCCACAGTATCAAGGAGCAAAGGACTAGAGGTTCACCAGGCACCATGGTAGCAACATGCAAGGCTTTAAGGAACCAAAGGGCCGAGGAACCAAGGTAATGAGCACACAAGGACCTGGGGACCCTAAAGAATCAAGGACCTAAGGTAATAGGGGAGCCAAGGAACAGAGAAACAGCATAAAAATGGACACACAATCAATGAGTTGATGGACCAAGGAACCAAAGAACGAAGGAATCAAGGAGACAAAACACCAAGGAATGAAGGAAACGATGGACTGAGGAGGTGAGGAACCTTAATGGAACCAAAGGAAGTGAGGAGTGGAGATGCTGAGTATCAGGGAGAACAGGATTCAGGAGCCGGAGGAGGAGATGGAGGTGATTGGACGTCCATCTATTGAAGGATCATTCACTACTTCCATGTTGTTCAGGAGGACGGACCGGTACCAACATGCTGATTCAACAGAGCACAACTGGTCGACTGCGTTTTGGATTCAGAGTTTAGGAAAATGAAAACACTCCATCCTGTATGCACATCTACACAAACACTATTCACACCTCTGGCCGTGACCACACAGGAACACTTCCTTCTGAAGCTTTAAAGTCAGCGCAGATTGGGGACGATTAGTCTGCGCAGCAGGGCTCGAGCTTAAAAACGTCCCGTCGTACCGGCGGCGAAAAAAATATGATCCAGGGAGATGGAAATTTTATTTTGGGACACGAGTTGAAAGAAAAATACCCGTTTTACGTGAGAATGAACGGAGATGAAAATAACTGCACGCCCCAAAACGTCCTGAAAAATTATTTCAACCGTCCCAAAGTCAGTGTAAACCGTCAGAAACTCTACATGTTATCCTTTTACTCTGTTATTGTCATCTATAGCGGATATTTGCATAAAAACACACAATTGATTAGGAAATAAAAGATTGTATTTTTTATTTAAATATTCCTTTGATTAAAAATAATTCTTGTCATCAGTAGTTGTAAATATACACTCACCGGCCACTTTATTAGGCACACCTGTTCAATTGCTTGTTAACACAAATAACTAATCAGCCAATCACATGGCAGCAACTCAATGCATTACGTCATCTAGACGTGGTGAAGACGACTTGCTGAAGTTCAAACCGAGCATCAGAATGGGGAAGAAAGGGGATTTAAGTGACTTTGAATGTGTATATTATAAGATGTTTAGAGACAGGTAATAATTCTCTCTCTTATCTATTTTATATTGCTGTGAAAACATCTCCTTCAAAGTAAAAGTCTCATGTGATCACGGCTGTAGAGGGTTCATAAATCTGGAGAGCAGTTCAACAACATTCAAACCCTGAAATCCTGAATCACAACCAGTCCAGACAGCACACAGAGTCAGAACCCAGGCTAGCCCGGCTACATGCTGATAGGAGGCGCTAAGCAAGGTTCTGGTCTCAGGCCAGATCTCAGGTTCTGGTCTCAGGCCCGCTTGCTTTAGTTACTGTCACTAACGTGGAGACATCTGAAAACACTGTTTACTGACAGTTTTCCATCCACACTAACGTTTCCACATTCACATTGCTTTCTTCATCTTCCTCCACAGGAAGCTCTTTTTGGTAAGATAATCTTAAAGGGACTGTTTGTAAGAATCTGAAATGTCTTGTTAACAGCAACACCTGTGGCCGTTAAGTCAACTAAAGTCAGCGTCCTGTTGCTCGCGCGTAGTGTGCGCGCATGCAGGTGAGAGGTGGAGAGAGAGAGAGAGAAGGAGCGCGGTGTGTGAGTGAAGGCAAGCAGGCAGAGGAGCAGAGTACAGCAGAGACTCCGGTCCTGGAGACCAAAGCTACGGTCTCCCCCGCGTCCTTCGACCGCGTCCTTCGACCGCGGCCAACACTGTTTAACAGACGAGCTTCACTGGATACAACCAAGAGGTTTTGGTGCTTCCGTGTAGTTTGTGTTGGAGTCTGAGTCTGATCAGCGTAGCCACACGTGAGCGCGCATGGGAAACCGACTAGCAATGATTTATACGTGTAAGAAGTTACAAACAGTCCCTTTAAAGGCCGTGTAAAGAAAATTCAGAGATTTGTTTCTAAACACATTGTAAATGTTGAAAATAATGACTGAGAACACGTTGCAAAGACCGAACATTGTAGTTCTGGATTGTGGAGTTAGACCGTTAAATTGTTTTTTGCCAGTTTTGTGTTCAGGATCCTCCCACACCGAGCGGCCGTCCCTAACCCGCCGAGTTGAATCCCCCGAGTTGAATCCCCCGGGCAGACTGCGCGACGGGGTCGTTACCGGTCTCACACCGTCGTCGGGCTGAGCCTCGATCAGAAGGACTCAGGCCCCCGAGCGACACCGGTAAGCGGTCTTCTGTACGCCACATTTCCCCACTCCGCCTGTCGCACGGTGATTCGGCGCTGGGCTCTTCCCTCTACTGAGGTATCCTTTCCTGCACCTTCCCCGCTTATGGGTGTGGATGTATTTAGAGAGGTTTCAGGTTTCAGCGTCTTCAATGACACGCCCCCAGTGACACGCCCCCAGTGACACGCCCCCAGCGTCTCAGAGCAGACAATACTGATGATTTTTCCCTGATTTTGACAGGAAGTCCACGTTAAACCGTCTTTGGTTTTCTTTGGTTTAGTGTGAATGGATTGTCTCAGAAGAATCTGTGTTTTCATCTGATTCCACATGAGTGTAGACCTGGTCTCTGAGTGGTTATGGGGGGGTCGAGCTACAGACCTGAACCGGATCCTGACTGCTGATACTCACCGGACACTTCAGCCTCTACACCCCGCCAGCCAACGACACCAACACGTTAAACCACATGAATGTCAACAGATGATCGGTGATGAGGGACAGCAGAAAGGTGAGCGGAGACTTACCTGGCAGGTCAGCGATGTCACCTGGTGATGAGGTGAGGCGGTGACAATGAGGAAGCAGCGGAAAAGAAAGTGCAATGGGCAAAAAGCAGTCGGGTCATGCATGAGAACAACACGGCTGTTTATATGTAGAAACACAAACTACTCAACTACTATATACAGTATACAGTATATATATATATATATATATATATATATATATATATATATATATATACACACACTGTATACTGTATATACTATACTGTTAAACTCTCAAATAAAAGCTGCTTTTCAAATAATGGCAGAGAGAAATTAAAACAGCAGCAGACGAGAAAAGACTCTTACTAAAATATCATCAAATATAAAACATGTCTCAGTGGTTGTTTAGTGTCTCTTTGTTGTTGTTTTGAGTCTCTTTGTGGTTGTTTAGTATCTCTTTGTGGTTGTTTTGAGTCTCTTTGTGGTTGTTTTGCATATCGTTGTGGTTGTTTTGAGTCTCTTTGTGGTTGTTTAGTGTCTCTTTGTGGTTGTTTAGTGTCTCTTTGTGGTTGTTTTGAGTCTCTTTGTGGTTGTTTAGTGTCTCTTTGTGGTTGTTTTGAGTATCTTTGTGGTTGTTTTGAGTCTCTTTGTGGTTGTTTTGAGTCTCTTTGTGGTTGTTTTGAGTCTCTTTGTGGTTGTTTTGAGTCTCTTTGTGGTTGTTTTGAGTCTCTTTGTGGTTGTTTAGTGTCTCTTTGTGGTTGTTTTGTGTATCTTTGTGGTTATTTTGTGTATCTTTGTGGTTATTTTGAGTCTCTTTGTGGTTGTTTTGAGTCTCTTTGTGGTTGTTTTGAGTCTCTTTGTGGTTGTTTAGTGTCTCTTTGTGGTTGTTTTGTGTATCTTTGTGGTTGTTTTGAGTCTCTTTGTGGTTGTTTAGTGTCTCTTTGTGGTTGTTTTGTGTATCTTTGTGGTTATTTTGAGTCTCTTTGTGGTTGTTTTGAGTCTCTTTGTGGTTGTTTTGAGTCTCTTTGTGGTTGTTTAGTGTCTCTTTGTGGTTGTTTTGTGTATCTTTGTGGTTATTTTGTGTATCTTTGTGGTTATTTTGAGTCTCTTTGTGGTTGTTTTGAGTCTCTTTGTGGTTGTTTAGTGTCTCTTTGTGGTTGTTTTGTGTATCTTTGTGGTTGTTTTGAGTCTCTTTGTGGTTGTTTAGTGTCTCTTTGTGGTTGTTTTGTGTATCTTTGTGGTTGTTTTGAGTCTCTTTGTGGTTGTTTTGAGTCTCTTTGTGGTTGTTTTGAGTCTCTTTGTGGTTGTTTTGCGTATTAAATGTTACTCATTAAGTGTGAGCTCAGACTCACCGATCTGTCCTGTAGCGATGACGTTTTGGTATTTTGGGTGTTGATTGACGGTCAGACAGAGGATGTCATCGGTGTGTTCCAGGTAGAAACTCTGGGTTCCTGTCGGGACAGGAAGTGTGATGTCATCATCAACAACAACAACATTTAACATTAGAAGCCCATTGTGAGAGTCGAACTGACCGGCGGACAGGTTCTGGATGACCACGGCGGCAGCGGTGTGGAAGATGATGTCAGCACCGTCGTTGAGGTAATGCAGGTTGTTGCGACAGTCGAAGCCTCTGTAGCCGAAGACGTGCTCCAGCACCAGCTCCTGAAAACAAGACACCATCAGCTGTTTAAGGTCACATGTCAGCGGAGCGGCGTTAACGAGGCTCGTACTGACCTCCACCACCTTCTTCTTCTTGGTCACGTTGTTCTTCAGCAGTTTGTCAGGTAGCGGTGCAGCGCGACTCACCGGAGGCCTGAACAGGAAACAAGTTCACCAACAGGTCAGATATATATATATATAGATGTTATTCACTTAACCTGTCAGTGGTCTGAATGTTACGGCTGATCAGTGTATGTCTAGGACTTTTATTGTGAAAGTCAACTATATATAGTGGACTGTATAGTATATCTACTGTATATAGTATATATAGATATACTATCCAGTAGGTATAGTGAGTAGTGAATGATTTGTGTGGTTATCAGCTCACCTCTCCTCGACAGGAAGCTCTTTGTGCTGCAGGTGAGGTCTGGTTCCTGACATGTTCCTGATGCTGGCGGAGTAGATCTTGGTGACGTAGTCCACCACCTTCTCCCGGGCCACGTCGCTGTCGTACCCTGAAACCACAACGAGTCCATTTCCTGTGAGAACAGACTGAACCTGTGGGGGAGACTTTCAGAATAAAAGCTCAGTGCCGTACCTCCGTCCTCCTCTGTGTCGTCGTCCGACTCCTCGCTGTCCACGGCCTTGCTCTCCTTGTGACCCGACGGCTCTCTGGTCCAGATCATCAGCGCCGTGTCGGCCCCGCCCACCGACAGCAGCACGGAGTCGTCGTTGGACCAGCGGACGTTGGTCACGTTGGTGCTGTGACCCACGTACTTCTTAAACTTGGCAAACTGGCCCTGAGGTCAGAATGAGAGGAAATGATGAGTGGCTAGAGAACATCGTGACCAGAAGGTTACCGGACCGCCAGACAGCGTCTCACCCGGGATGGGAAGCTGAACAGTTTGAGGAAGCCAAAGTCGTCTCCGGTGGCGAGCAGTTTGCAATCTTTGGTTAGCGAGGCGGCGTTAACGAAGCTAAGTGTCGGCCATATTCCCTCACAGGCGGGACCCAGAACAGACGTCCAGCTCGCCCAGTCCAGCTTCTCAAACTGGAAACACACAAACAGCTGTTTATCTGCAGAAATAAAAACACCCGAAGAAGATAAGTCCAACGCAGACGGACCTCGGCCACGCTGATGTTCTGTTTGCGTCCTCGTGGAGCCTCAAAGAACAGCTGCTCTTTAGCTCCAGTGTTCACCTGCAGCAGTTTACCTGCAGAGAGAAGAAATCCATCAAGTGTCACAGTACCGACAGTCTGAGCTAATCTAAAATAATCTAATCTAATCTAATCTAATCACCAAAATAAACTCTAGTTTTTATGTTTATACATGTAGTTTTACATTTTATTAACTAGCGGCGCTAATCCCTAAAGCTACACTGCTAGAGTCCTGGCTAACAGTCAGCCTCTACTGCAGACAGGTAGCCTCTACTGCTGACAGTCAGCCTCTACTGCTGACAGGTAGTCTCTACTGCTGACAGGTAGCCTCTGCTGCTGACAGGTAGCCTCTACTGCTGACAGGTAGCCTCTACTGCTGACAGTCAGCCTCTATTGCTGACAGGTAGCCTCTACTGCTGACAGGTAGCCTCTACTGTTGACAGGTAGCCTCTACTGTTGACAGGTAGCCTCTACTGCTGACAGTCAGCCTCTACTGCTGACAGTCAGCCTCTACTGCTGACAGGTAGCCTCTACTGTTGACAGGTAGCCTCTACTGCTGACAGGTAGCCTCTACTGCTGACAGGTAGCCTCTACTGCTGACAGGTAGCCTCTACTGCTGACAGTCAGCCTCTACTGCTGACAGGTAGCCTCTACTGCTGACAGGTAGCCTCTACTGCTGACAGTCAGCCTCTACTGCTGATAGGTAGCCTCTACTGCTGACAGTCAGCCTCTACTGCTGACAGTCAGCCTCTACTGCTGACAGTCAGCCTCTACTGCAGACAGGTAGCCTCTACTGCTGACAGGTAGCCTCTACTGCTGACAGGTAGCCTCTACTGCAGACAGGTAGCCTCTACTGCTGACAGGTAGCGTGTTAGCGTAGCAGCAGTACAGGTGAGTGTGTTCACCTCTGGAGTCCCAGTCGATGTGCGTGACGTAGCTGCCGGCTCCTTTACAGATGCCGACTCTCTTACTGGTCAGCACGTTGTAGATGTCCACGAAGGAATCATGGGACGCCACCGCCAGGTACTTCCCTGCGTCTGAAACACACAGAGCTGTGACTCATCACAGACGGACCAATCATCTTCATCCTGTGTCACGCCTGTGTGGCGAGTTCAGGTACCTTGGGAGAAGCGGATGTCTGAGATGAGCTCCCTGCGGTGGTGGAAGGTCACCATGTCCTCCAGCGTGTCGGCGTTCACCACCAGGAAGCTGCCGTCATTCAGACCGACCGCCAGAGCTTTACCGTCCGGAGAGAAGGCACAGCACCGCCCACCTGACAGGTAACACACAGCGAGCTTCCACGTGAGCAACAGCCCCATGAAACAGTAACACAGGTAACACAGGTAACACAGGTAACACAGGTAACACAGGTAACACAGGTAACGCAGGTAACGCAGGTAACGCAGGTAACGCAGGTAACGCAGGTAACGCAGGTAAAGCAGGTAACGCAGGTAAAGCAGGTAAAGCAGGTAACACAGGTAACACAGGTAACTCAGGTAACACAGGTAACTCAGGTAACACAGATAACACAGGTAAAGCAGGTAACTCAGGTAAAGCAGGTAACGCAGGTAAAGCAGGTAAAGCAGGTAACACAGGTAACACAGGTAACTCAGGTAACACAGGTAACTCAGGTAACACAGATAACACAGGTAAAGCAGGTAACTCAGGTAAAGCAGGTAACACAGGTAACTCAGGTAACACAGATAACACAGGTAAAGCAGGTAACGCAGGTAAAGCAGGTAAAGCAGGTAACACAGGTAACACAGGTAACTCAGGTAACTCAGGTAACACAGGTAACTCAGGTAACACAGATAACACAGGTAAAGCAGGTAACTCAGGTAACACAGGTACAACAGGTAACTCGGGTAACTCAGATAACTCAGGTAACTCAGGTGTGTGTTCTCACCCTTCTTGAGCTTGCGGACGGCGACCATGCGGTGATTGGCCGACAGCTCCCAGATCCTCAGAGTTTTGTCGTCACTGACGGTGGCGCAGACAGGAAGTAGAGGGTGAGCCGCCAAACCCCACACCTCCCCCTCCATGTGACCCTGAACACAACACAAAATGAACAACATTCTGACTAAAAACGTCCTGCAGTCTGTGAACGCATCGCCTCCAACATCAGTCAACTTTGATTCTTTTTTATTTTTATCATGTTCTTCCTGTTGGTGTGTTCAAAGACAATCTGACATCAGAGCTTCAGATGGCCGGCTGCTGAACAGACACTAATTCCATCATCAGGGTCATATTAATGTTATATATTAATGATATCAATGAGAATAAACAGCTGACAGACGTGCACGCCGTCTGCTCCACTACATCACCAGGACTTTACTACTAGTACATGAGTCTGACCTGAACCAGCAGCGTCATGGGTCCACTCTTGTCGATCTCCAGGATTTCTCCGTTCTTGGTTCCCAGCAGGATGTGACCGTGACCCAGAGTGATGGCTCTGATGGACGGGTTGTCCTCCAGCAGCAGACCTGATCACCACAGAGAGAGACAACACTGACTCATCTGCTACTGCTCTGGTGTCTGGAGGAACATCTGGGCTTTTAACTTCATCTCTGTTTAAAACACCTGGCCCAGATCTGAGTCCACTCCACATCTGGTTTGATTAGTGTGAACGCTGCGTACCGTACTGGGCCCGGTGCATCGATCCGAGTCCACTTGAAAAGGTGGTCTGGAGTACAGGCGTTTTCATATCAGGTACGATTGATCCGTACCGTCCGATGAAAACGCTCTTAGTTTGTTGTCGTGTCCTTTAACGGTTTGTCGACTCGTGGAGCAACTTAAATAAAGCGTGAATTATAAAACCTTCGTTTCCTCATCCTCCTCATCCTCATCATCATCATCATCATCATCATCATCATCACCACCATCATCCTCCTCATCATCATCATCATCACCACCATCATCATCACCATCATCACCATCACCATCATCACCATCATCATCACCATCACCACCATCATCATCATCATCATCACCATCACCACCATCATCCTCCTCATCATCATCATCATCACCACCATCATCATCACCATCATCACCATCACCATCATCACCATCATCATCACCATCACCACCATCATCACCATCATCATCACCATCACCACCATCATCATCATCATCATCACCATCACCACCATCATCATCATCATCATCACCATCACCATCATCACCATCATCATCATCATCACCACCATCATCATCATCACCATCACCATCACCATCACCATCACCATCACCACCATCATCATCATCATCATCACCATCATCACCATCACCATCATCACCATCATCATCACCATCACCACCATCATCATCATCACCATCACCATCACCATCATCATCATCACCATCATCACCATCACCATCATCATCATCATCGTTGTGTTTTCATGAAGACAAATCAAAGAGAAAAGCAGAGTGAAACCTTTAGAGGACGGAGACAGGGCGGCTCTCTTGATGGCGTACGTCTTCAGACATCTCTCGAACATGTCGTCCCACAGCTCCACGATGCCATCCTTCCCCCCCGTCACAAAACCCTGGACAGTGAACGCAACACAGGATCATCACTCATCTTCTTCACCAATACTTGCATCAATATCCAGCTAAACTCTCTTTTACTGCTCATTAGAGGAATCATCCAGAACTGCCAATAACAGAACATCAAACTAAAACTTTACCTTCAGTTTGGGACAAAAATCAGATTTCATCTTAATGTTTGACAAAATGAAAACTCTACTAGCAAATAATGCATCCTGATATAATGATCGTCGGATACGAAAACTGAAAGTCTTCTTGTTCATTCAGAGTGACCACAGTAAGCTAATCAATAAGGTTATCAATAATGTGAATGCTAGCACTGAGTCAACGTTAGACGTGTCAACGTTAGCCGAGCCGAGTCAACGTTAGCCGAGTCAACGTTAGCCGAGCCGAGTCAACGTTAGCCGAGTCAACGTTAGCCGAGTCAACGTTTAGCTAAAATGAGTTTGCGTTTGACAGCACTAATAGTAATGATGTCAGTTTGATCTTGTTGCGTTGTGACTCATTAAGTCTTGATGACATCACGACAGTTTTCTTGTAAAATTATGAGAATAAATTTTTTTTTATGTTAAATATTAGAATTGAACTTCTCTTTCCAGAGCAGTAGTTTCTGTAATACCATCACGATGAATAAGTATAAACAGGACAGATAAATCATGGTATGTTTGATCGAGGTGCTCCAGGTGTTCCAGGTGTTCCAGGTGTTACCTTGTCCAGGGAGCACATGGCGAACACGGGGCCGTCGTGGGCTTTGATGGTCTTGATGAGCGTGGTGTCTCTCCAGATGTAAACGTCTCCGTTGGTGGCTCCGGAGAAGACCAGGTCCTCCGATCGACCGTAACACGCCGACATCATCGTCTCCTGCTTCCCCAGGTTCCCGAAAATCCCCCGTTTAAAGGTCAGACCGCCACCTGCAGGAGGAGAACGCCGCCATCATTGATTCATTGAGTTATTTATTGTTTCAGCTGCAGGTGGAGACCAACAACAGATCGGTCGTTAGACCACTGTTAACTTGGCTACCCTGAGGATGAAGGTGAGTTTACCTGAATGTTGCCAGAACTTGATGTGTTTCAGGCCGACGGTCACCA
Source organism: Sebastes fasciatus (assembly GCF_043250625.1). NCBI lineage: Eukaryota > Metazoa > Chordata > Actinopteri > Perciformes > Sebastidae > Sebastes > Sebastes fasciatus. The sequence continues at coordinate 41,373,633 of NC_133797.1, forward strand.
GTTTGTCCATCCTGAACGGGTTACTCTTCACCACAAACGTTTTGTCTTTATGACCCCTGAAGGACAGAGACCAGCTTAAAGTCATTCTCTACTTTATTATGTACAGGTGTACAGGTGTACAGGTGTACAGGTGTACAGGTGTATTGGTGTATTGGTGTTACTAGTGTACAGGTGTACCTGGCCTTGGCCAGTCTCTCTCCTTTCTTCCAGTCCCAGATGACGATGGAGTGAAATTCATCAATTCCCACCGAGACCAAACTCTTCCCGTCCGCTGAGACAGAGATACAACAGACAGAGATACAAGATACAGAGAAACAGAGAGACAAGATACAGAGAGACAGAGAGACAAATGACAGAGACAGAGAGACAAGATACAGAGATACAGAGAGACAAGATACAGAGAGACAGAGAGACAAGATACAGAGAAACAGAGAGACAAATGACAGACAGAGAGACAAGATACAGAGAGACAGAGAGACAAGATACAGAGAGACAGAGAGACAAGATACAGAGATACAGAAAGACAAGACACAAGGAGACAAATAAGATAACAAATGGCGTCGTAGGGATAACTAATGGTGATTTATGTTTTACAGGTGGTGATTTGGGGATACCAAATGGTGCTGTGTGCAGTGAGCGTACCTGTGAACTCCAGCGCACACACTCCTCTGCTGTGGTGTCCCTTTAGTAGTGACAGACACTTGAGAGTCTGGATGTCCCAGACGTGGACAGCCGGGTCTCTGCCCACCTGGACACACAGACAGCCAATCAGAAACACTCTCAGTCAGTCCGACGCTAACACGCTGCCTCCCGATTGGCCAGGGCATACCTGCGCGGAGGCCGCGTAGTCTTTGAGCGGGTGGACGGTGAGGCTGAGGATGTCGTCGTCGTGGCCGAGGTAGAACCTCTGACTGTGCTGCAGCCGGTTGTAGACGACGGCGACGGCGGCCACGTGGTACACCACCTCCCCCGTCTGACTGTAGAACAGGTTGTTACGACAGTCGAAGCCCCGATACCTGCAGGAAACAACACCGCCACAATAAAGGTCACAGTTCACACATTCAGTGTTGGTTTATTGATCGTTCAGTGTTGGTTTTTACTAGGGATGCACCGATACCAGTATCGGGTATCGGGTCCGATACTGTGCTCATGTACTCGTACTCGCAAAACGGCTCCGATACAACAGCACCGATACCACTTTACGGTGGTGCGCCCGACCCCGCTGGGCCGGGATCCCACCTCAGTCTGAAAAAAAGTGGTATCAGTGCATCCCTAGTTTTTACCCGTGAACAAACTGCAGACGAAGCCCCTCCTCCGGAGCTTTCTGACGCTTCAGGGAACCAATCAGTTTCTTTCTCAGCTGAGGCAGGTCCTCCTTATACACCTGAGGACAGAGACAGGTACGGTACGTTAAGACTGACAGACAGACAGACAGACAGACAGACAGACAGACAGACAGACAGACAGACAGGTAACTTGCAGCATGTGACTGGTTTGTTTTGTGGTCACCTGACGTTCGTAGCTGGTCTGAGCTTCCTGTTCGATGTCCGAGTCGAGCTCCGGGACGTCGGACACGTCCGAGTCCGACTCTCCGCTGTTGGAGTCGGCGTAACCCTCTGAACACACCAACCACAGAACACCTCACTGACTGTACACTACTTCAAATCTCAGTTGAAAAATCAGAAAACTGTGAAAATCCATCTGTGTATCCATGCATGCAGATGATGATTTAGTTTTTACAGATAGCTCTTAAGGGATAACCAATAGCAATGTAGGATAATAAAAACAATATACAGATGTTTATTAAGGATTACAGATGCAATAATATTCAACAAATAGTGAGCTAGTGTTTACTGACGATCGATGAAATGGTTGCGACGAATGGTGCGCAGATTGTGATTGGTAATAGTGGTTTAGGTATAACAAATGGTATCTAATTTTTTACCGTTTGTTTGTGTTTACGGATGATACACACAGTTTACAAATTTAGGGATAACAAATGTTGAATTGAGGTCTATCTAAAATGGGTGTTTTGGGATAACAAATTGTTTTCAGGGATAAGGAAGTTTAAAGATGAACATTTGGTGAACAAATGGTGCAACAGGTTTTACAGATGCAATAATACTCAACAAATGGTGAGTTAGTGTTTACTGATGATTTTTGGGATAACAAATGTTAAATTAAACATTATTGTACACGGTCCCCAAATGGTTGATTTGTAATTTAAAGGTCGCTGTTTGGGGACCACAATGGTTGTGGAGTCATGGTAATGTCCAGATTTTAAATTAAGAATAACAACAGGATTTACAGATGTAATAAATAATAATATTTACTATTTACATCCTGTAGGTGATTTAGGGATAACACATTTTCAATTAAAAATTACAAATCATGTCCAGATGTTTATTTATAATTTACAGATATCAGTTTGGGGATAACAATGGTGATTTAAGGGAGTCATAAATAGTAATTTGAAGGGTATGCAAATGATGTACAAACTTAGGATAACAAATGATACCGTCAGATAGTGATTTAGGGATAACAAATTGTAATTCAGTGTTTACAGAAGTTAAGATTTCAGAGTTTAGATTCGGGGCCAAACGGAGCACATCTGGTTTTAGGGGTTCTGGTCTTAGGAGGGTTCAGTTGGCCCACATTGAGCCGTTGTTATTGGATATAAACGCTGCAGTAGTAAATCTTGGCGTTACCTTGGAGGAGCGGCTCCAGGACGCCGTTCATGACGCCCTCGGGCAGGAACCTCCACTGGAAGACGGCGTGGTCGGCGCCGCCGGTGCTGACGACCCACTGCAGGTCGTTGGACCAGCGAACGTTTGTCACATGGGCAGAGTGACCGATGTACTTCTTGAATTTGGCTCCTGTGTCAGTGAAACAGACCAACAGCTGTTAGAAACAACTCACCACACATCTGGAATTACAAGGTGAGGCTGAAGGATGCGCCGCTACAGGAGCCGGGTCGGGGGTCAGAATCTGAATCCTTTAGCAGTCAAATCTGTTTAGCTTCACCTCTCAACATTTGTAAGCATTTAACATCATAAATGTGTGAAACTCAAAGAATCAAGATGGCCCCTGTAGTTGTTGACACATCAGAAAGTTCTCCCCCAGAGCAGGAACTGGATTCAGACCCTGGTTTCTCCAACTGAAATAAAGTCTAAAAAGGTGTCTAGGTTCCTGGAACGGTTCCTGCAGCGGTTCCCGGAACGGTTCCTGACCAACCTTTCTTGAGGCAGGGGAACCTGAAGAGTTTGACGAGGCCGAGGTCGTCCCCGGTCACCAGCACGGCGCTGCTGTAGTTGGCGTCCACCGAGTTCACGTTGTTGACGTTGGAGTATTTGGGCCAGATGCCGTTCACCTCCGGCCCGATGACGCCGGTCCACGTCATCCAGTGGATCCCCTTCGCCTCCTCTTTAGGAACCAGCTTCCCTGCTGCAGGACACGGGAGGAGGTCAGAAGTTCAGAAGTTCAGAAGGTCAGGGGTATCGGAGAGATAAATGAGTCTCAAGTCAAGTCCAGAGTCTGGACAGTTAAGTCCCAAGTCAGGTCCCAGTCCAGACAAGTAAGTCCCAAATCAGGTCCCAAGTCAAAACAGGTAAGTCCCAAGTCAGTTAAGTCCCAAATCAAGTCCCAAGTCTTGACATGTAAGCCCTGAGGTGCTACTGTAATCACTCTGGAACAATGATGTCAAATACACTTTGACTTTCAGGGTTGGAGCCTCAGACTCAGAAGGTACCTGGCATCCTGTAAAAGAGCCGCTCTCCGGCGCCGTCGTTGGTCTGCAGGAAGCGGCTGTCGACCGACCAGTCCAGGTGGGTGATGAAGGACGTGGAGCGGCTGCACTCGCCCATCTTCTTGTAGCGCTGGGCGACGGCGTAGATGTCCACCAGCCCGTCGTTTGATCCCACTGCCAGATAGGAACCATCCGGTGAAAACTTCAGCTCGTGGATCACCTCCTTCCTGTCCTTGATGTGCACGACCTCCGTCATGTCCCTGAAGAAAAAGTCCCAGTACATGAAGTACCATCATGTAACAACATGATGTGTGGAGAGATTAGCCTCCTGGATTAGCTACTATACCAACTGCAGAAGGATCTACTTTCGGGCCAACTTGCCGGCTAACCAAAGTAGCGGTTTGGTTTGCCAATTAGCAAACTACCTTTCCATTTGAAGTAATACACATTTATGGTGTTACATCCCAGTAATAACATGGCTGGATGAACTAGTTTACTATCATCGCCATCCTTCGGCCCAGCATAAGTGAGGTCACCTGACTCGCAGCACGGTGAAGGATCCGTCCTTCATGCCCAGAGCAAGTTGAGAGCCGTCGTTGTTGAAGGAAACACTGCGGACAGATTCCTCCATGTTACAGCGAGCCAGCAGTGTGTGGTCAGGAAGACTCCACAGCCTGAGAGACAGAGAGATGAGAGGTTAACTAAGTGGATCAGCAACCTGGCAGCGGAGGCGGCGTCAGCAGCAGCAGCAGCGGTGGGTCAGACCGACCTGACAGAGCGGTCGTCGCTCCCAGTCACGGCAACCGGTTGTTTGGGGTGCAGGTCGAGCGCCCACAGCTCGCCCTCGCTGTGACTCTGCATCAGCAGGACCGGTTTGTCCCGGTCTCGCACCATGACCTCGAAGATCTCGCTGTCCTGCGTCCCCGCCAGGATCCGGTCGGCCTTCCAGCAAACACTGCGGATCGACAGACCTGAAACAGAGAACACAACTGAGTGTTCTCACACTGGATCAACTTTAGCAGCGTGTTGATCGTCCTTTAAGACGTGTTCGCTCCGGTCAGGTTGTGTGTCGGGGTGAAAACCAAGCAGAGCCCTGACGTCTAAAACTCAACTTAGATGGATCCACCTTGGAGTCTTGCTGAAGTGGTTCCATGTGGAGGTCTTTGAAACTCACCCCTATGAAAACATCACATCTGACCCAAACCATTGGCTCTATTCACAAAGGATCTTATCTCATCAGGAGTCCTAAAAGTCTCTAAAAGAGTTTCACATACAATAAAAACAGAAACAACTTGAAGTTGCCAAGAATATTACCAACTGCCCTTTGAGTTTGTGTTTTCAACATTCTTCTAAAAACAGATGTTAGGAATCCCTGAGAAGTGTTGGACAAGTTACTTAACAACACTAGGTGGAACCCGGCTGGACCGTGTAGACCGTGTCGGGTCAGTGTGCTGACTGGCGTGAATTAGGGTGCGATAGATTTGGAATTTCCAAGATGGCTCGCGGCCGCAGCTTTACAGCGCTCCCCGCCCGGACCTCGCAGCACCACGGCGGGGCTCCCTGCTCCGAGTGCAGACTGTCCTCGGTACGCCCCAACCGCGTCGTGCAGCGGCCCACGTAAAAGGCGCCAGGTGTCTGTGGCATTGTCAGCAACCCACCCGACCTGTCTTGAAACACGGACCAACGAGTCTAACGCACGTGCGAGTCAGAGGGTGCAAGCAAAACCCCGTGGTGCAATGAAAGTCAGGGCCGGCGCACACCGGCCCAGCGGAGACCCGAAAGATGGTGACGAGAGGTTAACGTCGCGCTGCTGTAAAGTGGTATTGGAGCCGTTATATCGGAGCCGTTTTGCGAGTACGAGTACATGAGCACAGTATCGGACCCGATACCCGATACTGGTATCGGTATCAGTGCATCCCTAACAGTATTGTACTCATTACTCCTCAGCAGAATAATCAGCTACGTTTCTTTTTAAAGTACTTTGTAACTCCTCCTGTTGAGCAGCCGGAGTCACCAGAGCAGCGACAAGTATATCACAAATCAACAACAGAGGAGTCTACGTCTGTGGATCTGATAACAGATGTGGAGACCTTTGTATCCCTGCTCGGCCTCTCTCAGGTCGATCTTGGTGATGGGTTTGAAGTCGACGTCCCACAGTCTAATGCAGCCGTCTCGTCCTCCCGTGGCGAATCCTTCCTCACAGGCGTGCATGCTGAAGATCCCCGCCTGAAACAACACGTCACATACAAATAACAACTTCCCATCAGTCCTGCTGCTTCTCGCTGACCCTTCACGCCTAAAACTGATCTGTTCTGCATTTATGAGCTCTAATCTGCTGCTGCTACTGGACGAAGAGTATTGGACCGAAGAAGAAACTACTACACTTCTCCAGATATGGAACAAAGAACACATCAAACACATCAATATATGATTTATATACATCTACCCCGTGTGCAGCCTGTACAGTCCTGATCAGAGTGATTCCTCTCCACACGTAGACATCTCCGTTCAGAGCTCCGGAGTACGTCAGCTCGTCTTTGGCTGTAGAAACACACAGGATGGTCTGCAGGTCGCCCGTCTTCCCAAAGATCCCTCTCTTCGGAGTCAGAGCGTTCCCACACAGTGTCCAGAACTACAGACACAATTCATGATTATTCATATCAGACATCTTCATCATTATTATCTGTGTGACACAATCTTGTTAAAACCAAACAACTCATCAGGTCCTAAATGATGAAATGAATATAAATCATACATTAAGTTAAACTGTGTCTCTGTCTCACCTTGATGTGTTTGACTCCACAGCTGACCAGACGGCTGGACTGACACGGATCCCAGGCCACGTCAAAGATCTGCAGGACAGAGAGAGGAAACTGTGTTTCTGTAGCGCCTTCAAGACCAGAGTTACTAGAGTTACCAGAGTTACTAGAGTTACTAGAGTTACTATAGTTACTATAGTTACTAGAGTTCCCAATGTTACTAGAGTTACCAGAGTTACTAGAGTTACTATAGTTACTATAGTTACTAGAGTTCCCAATGTTACTAGAGTTACCAGAGTTACTAGAGTTACTAGAGTTACTATAGTTACTATAGTTACTAGAGTTCCCAATGTTACTAGAGTTACCAGAGTTACTAGAGTTACTATAGTTACTATAGTTACTATAGTTACTATAGTTACTAGAGTTCCCAATGTTACTAGAGTTACCAGAGTTACTAGAGTTACTAGAGTTACTATAGTTACTATAGTTACTAGAGTTCCCAATGTTACTAGAGTTACTAGAGTTACTAGAGTTACTAGAGTTCCCAATGTTACTAGAGTTACTAGAGTTACTAGGGTCAATAGAGTTACTAGAGTCACCAGAGTTACTAGAGTTACTAGAGTCACTAGTTCCCAATGTTACTAGAGTTACTAGAGTTACTAGAGTTACTAGAGTCACCAGAGTTACTAGAGTTCCCAATGTTACTAGAATTACTTGAGTTACTAGAGTTACTAGAGTTACTATAGTTACTATAGTTACTAGAGTTCCCAATGTTACTAGAGTTACTAGAGTTACTAGAGTTCCCAATGTTACTAGAGTTACTAGAGTTACTAGGGTCAATAGAGTTACTAGAGTCACCAGAGTTACCAGAGTTACTAGAGTTACTAGAGTCACTAGTTCCCAATGTTACTAGAGTTACTAGAGTTACTAGAGTTACTAGAGTCACCAGAGTTACTAGAGTTCCCAATGTTACTAGAATTACTTGAGTTACTAGAGTTACTAGAGTTACTATAGTTACTATAGTTACTAGAGTTACTATAGTTACTAGTCACTAGAGTTCCCAATGTACCTAGAGTTACTTGAGTTACTAGAGTTACTAGAGTTACTAGAGTTACTAGGGTCAATAGAGTTACTAGAGTTACTAGAGTCACTAGAGTCACTAGAGTTACTAGAGTTACCAGAGTCACTAGAGTTACTAGAGTTACTAGAGTCACTAGAGTTACTAGAGTTACCAGAGTCACTAGAGTTACTAGAGTTACTATAGTTACTAGTCACTAGAGTTCCCAATGTACCTAGAGTTACTTGAGTTACTAGAGTTACTAGAGTTACTAGAGTTACTAGGGTCAATAGAGTTACTAGAGTCACTAGAGTCACTAGAGTTACTAGAGTTACCAGAGTCACTAGAGTTACTAGAGTTACTAGAGTTACTAGGGTCAATAGAGTTACTAGAGTCACTAGAGTTACTAGAGTTACTAGTCACTAGAGTTCCCAATGTACCTAGAGTTACTTGAGTTACTAGAGTTACTAGAGTTACTAGGGTCAATAGAGTTACTAGAGTTACTAGAGTCACTAGAGTCACTAGAGTTACTAGAGTTACCAGAGTTACCAGAGTCACTAGAGTTACTAGAGTTACTAGAGTCACTAGAGTTACTAGAGTTACCAGAGTCACTAGAGTTACTAGAGTTACTAGAGTTACCAGAGTTACCAGAGTTACTAGAGTTACTAGAGTTACTAGAGTCACCAGAGTTACCAGAGTTACCAATGTACCTAGAGTTACTATAGTTACTAGGGTCAATAGAGTCACTAGAGTTACCAGAGTCACTAGAGTTCCCAAAGTCATTAGAGTTACTAGAGTTACCAGAGTCATTAGAGTTCCTAGAGTTCCTAGAGTTCCTAGAGTTACTATAGTTACCAGAGTCATTAGAGTTCCTAGAGTTCCTAGAGTTACTAGAGTTACTAGGGTCAATAGAGTCACTAGAGTTACTAGAGTTACCAGAGTTATTAGAGTTACTAGAGTTACCAGAGTTACCAGAGTTACTAGAGTTACTAGAGTTACTAGAGTTACTAGAGTTACTAGAGTTACTAGAGTCACCAGAGTTACCAGAGTTACTAGAGTTACTAGAGTCACCAGAGTTCCCAATGTACCTAGAGTTACTATAGTTACTAGGGTCAATAGAGTCACTAGAGTTCCCAAAGTCATTAGAGTTACTAGAGTCACTAGAGTTCCCAGAGTCATTAGAGTTCCTAGAGTTCCTAGAGTTCCTAGAGTTACTATAGTTACTAGGTGTCTCAGAGGAAACAAAGGTGGATTATTAAAGAATATCTGTCAGAGTCAGTGTGAATGAATGGAGAGTCGTACTCTGTCTGAGTGTCCGGTTGCCGTGGCGAGGACTCGTCCTCTCCTCCAGTCCCAAACACACAGCGTGTTCTTGGCGTCCAGACCGACCGACACCAGCCGCTACGAAAACAAGAAACAAGAAACAAACACATCCTGTAAAGGTGGAGTAAGATCCGTTTAGTTTTACTGTCCTCACCACTCTAAACACACACTGAGACCATCGCGATGCACTGGGACCAGTTTCCTGATGAAAACAATGAAAAAGCACTTTGGAGATGGACCCTGCCGCAGTGACATCATCATGAAGGGGCGTGGTCTAACCTGTCCGTCAGAGTCGAAGGCCAAACAGGCCACTCCGTGCGTGTGGACGTCCCTCAGGATGGACACGGTCTGCATGGCGTAGGTGTCCCAGATACAGATGAACGGGTCTTTACCCACCTGACCCGTCGCCACCTGGATCTTATCAGGATGGATCGCCAGACTGAGAGAGAGAGAGAGAGAGAGAGAGAGACAGCGTTATTTAACCTCCTTCCTGACCAGCTAGTATGACATGGTTGGTACCGATGGATTCATCAGGTTTTTCTAGTTTCATATGATACCAGTATCTTCATTCTAGCTTTAAAACTGAACCGCTACAACCTAAAAATCACGAGTTGCGTTAAAGAAATTAGTGGCGTTAAAATGAGTTTGCATCAAAGGGACTGTTTGTAACTTCTTACACGTATAAATCATTGCTAGTCGGTGTCCCATGCGCGCTCGCGTGTGGCTACGCTGTTCAGACTCAGACTCCAACACGAACTACAGTGAAGCACCAAAACCTCTTGGTTGTATCTAGTGAAGCCCGTCTGTCAAACAGTGTTGGCCGCGGTCGGAGGACGCGGGGGAGACTGTAGCTTTGGTCTCCAGGACCGGAGTCTCTGCTGTTCTCTGCTCCTCTGCCTGCCTTCTCTCACACACCACGCTCCTTCTCTCTCTCTCTCCACCTCTCA
>NC_133797.1:41388463-41398463 GCF_043250625.1 Sebastes fasciatus
ACTTCGAAACTGTCGTCCACAAACCGATAGGACGGGTGATTTGACAATTTGTGCAATTTTTCTCATAAATTTAGGATTTTTTTCTTCTCAGAAATGTTGTTATTTCCTCCCCTGACTCCGTAATGGTTACCTATACGGCCCTAATACGCCGCCGTACTACCAGAATCCCCCCCGCCTCCTCACCTGATGATGTCATCATTGTGCCCCAGGTAGAACTTCTGGGTGTGTTCTCGGGTGTTGTAGACCACGCCCACCCCGGCCACGAAGTACACCACCTCCTTCCCCGCCGTGTAGTACAGGTTGTTACGACACTGGTGACCTCGGTACCCGTGGATCCACTCCAGCCTCAGCTGGCAGCGCGGCGCCGTCTTATCCGACATCAAAACTCAACGTTAAAGATCCACCAAGTTACAAATATTCACGTCTGTCCGACGCGATGAGAGCGGGTCCGTCGCCGTGGCGTCAGCTACCATCCAAGTCTTGCTGTCGGCGCTAACGCTGCTGGGAGCTGGAGTCCATTGTTGTAGTCCTTTTAACTGAGCAACATCCAACTACACGTCCCATGATTCCAAGCTTCAGCCTCGCTGCTGCTAAGTAACGTTAGCCAAGTCGCAGCCGATCACTCGGCAGCGATTCATCGACAGAACTACTCATTAAAAAGACGTTTAATTTCTGTTGCGTTCTATTTTTAGTTTAAATTATAAATAATTATTTGTAATAATTATGATTTATAATAATAATATAATATTATATAATTATGATTATTATAATGATAATGAATATTAACTCTAATGCTGTTGTCAGAAACGTAGGAACAGTAACTCACTTCTGTCTTTAATTAAATATTAATTATAATATTTTAGCCGTTAACGTTCAGTCGTTGTCTCCTGAGGTCATCACTAAAGGTTAAAGGTCAAACACATGTAGGAACACAGGAGACCACGTGGTCACTTCCTGACCAATCACAGTCCGACTTTATCAGCTTTAAAGTGACATCATCACTCACTTTACTATTAAACTATAATAAATAATAACATATAGACATCTCAATTAAATACATTTAGGTTTCAGAAACGTTCTCAGAATATTTTTGTTATTAAATTGTTGCTGTTTGATTTCAAAGTATTTAATTAATATTCAGCCAACAGACAATAAATATAATAATAAATATAATAATAATAAATATAATAATAATAATAATAATAACTATATTAAATAAAAATAGGTTTTATTGAATTGTTGCTGATGTTTCTGCAGTTTTATTAATAATGATAAATCTAAAATGTGTTCTTGATCAGCTGATCTGAGGTTCTTTAAATGGGACTAGAACCCAGCTGATAGGAACCTGCAGGAACACTAGAACCCAGCTGACAGGAACCTGCAGGAACACTAGAACCCAGCTGACAGGAACCTGCAGGAACACTAGAACCCAGCTGACAGGAACCTGCAGGAACACTAGAACCCAGCTGACAGGAACCTACAGGAACACCAGAACCCAGCTCATAGGAACCTACAGGAACCCAGCTGACAGGAACACCAGAACCCAGCTGACAGGAACCCAGCTGACAGGAACCTACCGGAACCCAGCTGACAGGAACCTAAAGGAACACTAGAACCCAGCTGACAGGAACCTAAAGGAACACTAGAACCCAGCTGACAGGAACCTATAGGAACACTAGAACCCAGCTGACAGGAACACTAGAACCCAGCTGACAGGAACCCAGCTGACAGGGACATTAGAACCCAGCTGACAGGAACACTAGAACCCAGCTGACAGGAACACTAGAACCCAGCTGACAGGAACACTAGAACCCAGCTGACAGGAACACTAGAACCCAGCTGACAGGAACACTAGAACCCAGCTGACAGGAACACTAGAACCCAGCTGACAGGAACCCAGCTGACAGGAACACTAGAACCCAGCTGACAGGAACACTAGAACCCAGCTGACAGGAACCCAGCTGACAGGGACATTAGAACCCAGCTGACAGGAACACTAGAACCCAGCTGACAGGAACACTAGAACCCAGCTGACAGGAACACTAGAACCCAGCTGACAGGAACACTAGAACCCAGCTGACAGGAACACTAGAACCCAGCTGACAGGAACACTAGAACCCAGCTGACAGGAACACTAGAACCCAGCTGACAGGAACACTAGAACCCAGCTGACAGGAACCTACAGAACCGGAACATTCCCAGAATGAACGTTATAATCAGGTTCTGCTGTTCTCTATAATAATAATATTAATAATATTAATAATAATAATACTAATAATAGTATAGTGAGGATGAGTCCACGTGTGTTCTGGTGTCAGCAGCCTCCGGTACCGATAATGAAACGAGCAGTCTCTGTACCGTCTGTGGTTCTGACCGGTGATCCGGTAACACCGACAACTAAACTAGTAAATCACGTTAATGTAACGTTAATTCAACGTTAACGGAGCTGAAGGATGAAGATGATCCGTCCTCCGTCTGTTCGCTGTTTCACGTTAAATCCGGAGATTACAGCTCCGATTTATCATCAACGGAACCAGCCGAACCGGCCGACACCGACTGATCCTGGACCCGGCGGAGAGACGCTGGACCCGGCAGAGACCCGGCGGAGACCCGGCGGAGACCCGGCTCAGAAAGGTCCGAAAAAACCCAGAAAGATGCTGAAGATGAAGGAAAGCCGGGACATTAACGGGAATCCCAGGGATCCCAGTAACCTCCAACACTTCCGCTTAGGAGTTTCAACATAAAGTACTGAGGCTACTGGCAGCGTTCTTTAGCAATACAATATAACAACAATAATGACACATTTCTATTTATCTGACTTTGATTGATTTCTATTTATATTCATTTTATTTTGAAGCCCAATAATGACACATCACTATATATTCTTAATATGCCCTTGTACAAAGTCTTTCCTTTTATAATTGTGTTATAACTTAAAGTATTTCTATTTGTAATTGTAATGTAACTTGAAGTATTTGTAATTGTAATTGTAATATAACTTAAAGTATTTCCTTTTATAATTGTAATATAACTAATTATTTTAATGGAGTTCCCAGCAAAAAGTATTTCACACGATTGTACCTGTATAACCGGCGTGACAATAAACATCTTGAATCTTGAATCTTGAATTTTGAATCTTGAATCTACTGTTATCACTATTATTTCTATTCTAAGTTGTAAAGATAGTTTCCAATAGAAGTCTCTGTGGAGGTTAATGAAGCTGTAGAACAACATTTTACAGTGTAAACAAAGTCTCCAGTCTGATAGATTGGGTGGATAATACTAATAGTATAATAGTATAGTATTATTAAAGTGTAATAGAGTGATTTTGTAATAATCAAAAGGTGTATTTTGATACAATTTATCTGATTTTGATTGATTTCTATTTAAATTAATTTTATTTTGAAGCCCAATGTTTCCGGGTTCCGGTCTCCTTCGCTCTAACCTCCGCGAGCTTCCCGCTTCTGTCAGAGCGTCAGGTCCGCGCGAGCGCAGCGGCTTCATGAATCAGACTGCGATCAGGAGCCCGCGGTGCACCATGGGAGGTGTAGTGTAGAACGAGGAGAAGTCCTCGGTAGTGACTAAGAGGGAACCAACAAACGGAGGAAACTCTCGCGATAGTGTTAAGGTTGGATGATGTTGTCTGGCAGTGAGAGTTCTCGCGAGAGTTTTTGCAGCTCAGATTTCGCAATTTTGCGCATTACCTTCTAGAAACGAACGGATTCCTCATCTGCTGCTGCTACCAATTAAAGCTCCAGCTGGCTGTTTCACACAATCACCTCTGTGTTGTTGTAGTTTCATTATATTTGAAGACATTCAAATGTTGAAATTACTTATCTTCTTGCCGTTTTTTTTTTTTTTTTTTTAAATCAAAATATAATTTAATATAATATAATATAACATGTTCTGTAGTCTCTGTCAACACTTTATTATGATATTTGATTATCAGCTGATAGAGATTCAACATCTAACAACATGACGTGATTGACAGGTCTGATAACAGATGGAAAACATGAGGAAAATAATATTTAATTTCTGGCTTTTGTTTCAAAACTATATATAAACATTTCAGTTCTTTTTTTTAAAGGTCCCATATTGTAAAAAGTGAGATTTTCATGTCTTTTACACATTATAAAGTAGGTTTAAGTGCTTTATAAATACTGTTAAACTATCAAAACGCTCAATATACGGAGAAATGCACACACAGCCCGTGTTCACAAATTGTGAGTTTGAAACAAGCCGTCAGGATTTCTGTCCATTTGTGATGTCACAAATATACAATATTTAGATCATTACACGGTTTTAAACGCAAACATTCTAAATGTGTCCCAGTTTATTTCCTGTTGCAGTGTATGTGAATAACATCAGCTGACAGGAAGTAAAATGGACCCAAACTGTTGCCTAGCAACGCAATTCCGTTGCAATTCCATTGAAATGCACTAAAACGGAGCGTTTCAGACAGAGGGTAAATACAGGTATATTCAGGCAGACAGGATGATGAAAATAAAGTGTTTTTTTAACATTACAGCATGTAAACATGTTCCAGTAGATGAGCACGATATGGGACCTTTAAAACATGGCACTATTCATCTTCCACAGATTGTAATCATTACTATAAATATTTTTATTGATTAGCCAAAGAGACAGAAAACTAACTGAAAATGAGTTTAAGTGTTTTATTGTGTTGTTTTTTGCAAAAAATATCAGCGTTGGAGCCAAAGTGTGTATTTGGCCTGTTGTTTATTGTTATTATTATTATTTTTATTAGTTTAGGCTGCGCTGGTTCTTTTGGTTAACATCACTTCCTGTAGTTGACACAGAGGTGTGGTTGGTTTAACCTGTTCTTACCGGGTCATTGGAGCCAGACAGAGAGGGAGAGAGAGGTTTGGATATTTCCTGTTGACGTCACGTCACGTTACAGACTTCAGTTATCACAGTTATTGTTTGTATTTCATTTCATTCAATAAACAGAAAAACACATCTGGACTTTTTGGAATGAGTCACAGTGAAAATCTTCAGCCTCTTAGCGGCTTTTTAATATTATAATAATTGATTATAATAAATAGGGATGCACCGATACCGATACCAGTATCGGGTATCGGGTCCGATACTGTGCTCATGTACTCGTACTCGCCGAACGGCTCCGATACAACGGCACCGATATCACTTTACGTAAGCGTGATGTTAACCTCTCGTCACCATTTTTCGGGTCCTCGCGCTCCACCTCCCTGACGGTACAGGCGAGACGGGCCGTTGGTGCGCCCGAACCCGCTGGGCCGGGATCCCACCTCAGATGGCGCATGCCGGCCCTCACTTTCATTGCGCCACGGGGTTTTGATGATCACCCTCCAGCTGGCTGTTAACGAGGGTCTTTAGGCACAGGGAAGTACTCTGTATCGGTTCTCGTATCGGTACTCTGTATCGGTAATCGGGATTGGAGAGTACCCAAATGTAAGTACTCGTACTCAGTCTGAAATAAAGTGGCCCGGTGCATCCCTAGTAATAATTGATCAAAGTCGTTAGAGTCAGAAATCCTCTGGTTCCACTTTCTTTGTCTTCTGTGATCGTAAACTAAAGATCTTTAAAATAATAAAAGTAAAATATTCTGTATGAATATGATGAATACTGAGATGTGTGAAAGGACGAAGCAACAGGAAGTGTAAAGTTTAAAAGCTTTAATGACATCGCACATATTAGACAGAGAGAGAGCTTTAGAGTTTCATACATGAGATAAGCCTTTATGGTCTAACGTCAGTTTAAATATTCGGCCTTCATTCCTATAGATGGACTTCTGATTGTGCAGTAAGATGGCGTTTAACTTCCATACATGTTGGTACGATAGATATACGGCGACGGAGAGCAACACGAGTATCAAAGAGCAGAAAATCTGAGCGCAGCGCGAAGAGCCGACGATAAGCAAGCAACCTTCATCCGTCCACAGCTGTAGCTCGCCGCCCCCAGCTACACGATCTGCAGCTCGCCGCCCGCCTACATGGTTCAGCGTCTAACGGCGACGCTTCAGAGCGTTTATTATACAGACTGATCTTCTCTATCGGATCAGAACCAAAGAAAAAGGTAAAAAAATGAGGAGATGTTTAGTTTCAGGTGAGTGTTTCAGGCGAGGCTCTGAGCCTGATGAAGCATGCAGGTGGACGTTTCTACATCAGACACCTCCTCCCAGGTGAGTTTAACACTAAAACAAAACGGCGGCAGAGTGTCAGAGGACGTAAGGTCAAAATAATAATTAAACAAAATGCACTATTGGTCCAATTTCTCAACGGCAGCAGAAGAACGCAGGTCGTCTCTGGAGACACAGAACTGAGGAAAAGAACTCAGAGCTGTTTCAAAAAAGTACAAAAATAAACTCAAATTTAAGAAAAACAAAAGAAAACAACAAAGAGAAGTGAGCGTGTGATGACATCATCACGACAGAGCGAGAGAAGAGGCAGCGACGGCTTCAGTTTAGACGTTGTGAAGAAACGGCGGTTTGTCGTCGGCAAACTGACGAACCATCAAACTGTTACGTCACATCTAGAGCGGTCGACGTTAACGCCATAATAACGCGTTCACGCAAATTCATTTTTATTTCTTTAACACAACTTGTGATTTTTAGTTTGTAGCGGCTCAGTTTTAAAGTTAGAGTGAAGGAGGTTAAATAACGCTCCAAACTTGCGCTAAATTTTGTCATGTCCATTTTCAAAGGGGTCCCTTGACCTCTGACCTCCAGATCAGTGAATGTAAATGGGTTCTACGGGTACCCACGAGTCTCCCCTTTACAGACATGCCCACTTTATGATAATCACATGCAGTTTGGGGCAAGTCATAGTCAAGTCAGCACACTGACACACTGACAGCTGGTGTTGTCTGTTGGGCTGCAGTTTGCCATGTTATGATTGGAGCATATTGTTTTACGTTAAATGCAGTACCTGTGAGGGTTTCTGGATCAATATCTGTCATTGATTTGTGTTCATTGATTTACAATAATAAATATATACATACATCTGCATAAAGCAGCATATTTGCCCACTTCCATGTTGATAAGATTATTAAATACTTGACTAATCTCCCTTTAAGGTACATTTAGGACAGATAAAGTACGAAGGATTAATTTATGATTAAATATTATAATTGATTGACAGCCGTCATCTAAACCCGATCAGTTACAATCACAACGTATAAATAGAAACCGCCGCCAATCTCGCTCTTTTGTCCGTCGGTTCGTCGATGATGAAGCACTATTACATCACAACGTCTGAACCGAAACCGCCACTCTGGCTCTTGGGCACGGCGTCGCGTCGCATCGCCTCCCTCCCGACCGACCAGCGACCACACAAAGAAAATCAAACCAGAAATATTAAAAAACTAAACTGCTTTGAGAATAAACACAAAAACAACGACGTCACTTTGGTGAAACTTTTACAGTTTTCTGCTCCTCAGCTCCTGACCTCCGTCATTGGCTGTTCAGTAGTGACATCAGGAGTGATGTCAACGCCTGGTGTATTAGTTTGCTGTTTAAAGGGATCACTCATCCTCTAACAGCACGTACGACGTGCACGGCGCCCTTTATGGAGACAGTTCACACCGAATTCAATTCATTCGTCACAATCTGTGTTTCCAGTTTAGTCTGACGTCGACGACGTCTGACTGACATCAGCGAGGTGAACTTTAACGTTTCTGTAGGAACAGGAAATGTCGGAGGGTTGGCGGCTGGTACACGAAGGTCTATTCAGAGCAGGTTTAATAATAATGCTGCTTTAATATCAGAGACCTTCACGGAGCGAAGCGCAGCTCTGACGCAGGACGCTCTGACGCAGGTTCCAGTTCTTTGTGTTTCCAGCTGACGGTGATGAGAAGCTAAATGTGACGCGTCCCGCATCAGAGCGTCCTGCGTCAGAGCGTCCCGCGTGAGAGCATGCGGATCGGACTGCAGCGGTTTCACCAAAGCACTGCGAGTTTGCCGTTCTACTGTTTCTTCTTGCTGAACAGACTGAAGCGTTTCTCTTTGTCCTTCTCTTTGTCCTTCTCTCTCTTGCCGGGACTCGACTCGGTGGTGAGCGTGACGGCGGCCGGCAGCGTCTGAGCGCGGCCAGACGCCGGAGTGCCGGGGTGGCTGCCCTGCATGTCGGAGCGGTCGGCGCCGGCGTTCAGGATGGCCTGGATCCAGGTGCTCATCTCCTCCTGGAGGGGGGCGACACAGAAGTAACTAGTTACATGTCAGTCCATTACTGAATACATGTGAATGTAATCAGTTAATGAGAGAAATATGTAGTTACATTACAGTTACTAGTACATTTAGAATATAACGTTGATCCTGTTCAGACGGTTAACGGGACGTTTTTATGACTTCTCAGCTTTAATATTTAAACTTTATTAGATAAATGATCAAATAAGTAATAATTAATAAGTAATAAGTTACTTTACTCTGTAATTAAAATACTTCAATTACTTATTCCATGTTTGACAGTATCTAGTAATCTGTAACCTTCTAACACTGACAGACAGTAACTAAAGTAACTAAGTACATTTACTCAAGTACTGCAGTACAATTGTGAGGTACTTGTACTTTAATTGAGTGTTTCCATGTCCTGCCACTTTCTACTTCTACTCCACTACATCTCAGAGTAACTATTGTACTTTTTACTGCTCTACATTTATTTAATAACTTAAGTTACTTTTAAGGTTCAGATTATTAAAACTAAATCTAATCAACTAATAAATGATGATGTATTATTATAGATAAAATAGATAAAACTAGCAGCAGTTTATAAAGTCATTAAAAGTAGCTCCACCTTTACCAGCTGCAACATTGAAGTGATGAACAAATAAAATACCCCAAAAATATAATAAAAATCTTAGTAAAATATCAGAAATATACAAGTAAAATATCAGAAAAATATTAGTAAATTATCAGAAATATATTAGTAAAATATCAGAAATATATTAGAGGAATAATAGTAAAATGTCAGAAAAATATTAGAATAATAATAGTAAAATATCAGAAAAATAATAGTAAAATATCAGAAAAGTATTAGTAAAATATCAGAAAAATATTAGTAATATATCAGAAAAATATTAGTAAAATATCAGAAATATATTAGTAAAATATCAGAAATATATTAGTAAAATATCAGAAATATATTAGTAATATATCAGAAAAATATTCGTAAAATATCAGAAATATATTAGTAAAATATCAGAAAAATATTCGTAAAATGTCCAAAAAGTAATTAAAGTAGCTCCATCTTCACCAGCTGCAACATTAAAGTGATGAACAAATTAACGCATCAATAATTATAATCCAGTGATATAATATATGATTCTGAAATGGGACATTGATGCTGGTACTTCTGTATCTTTACTGAAGTAATATCTTGAATGCAGGACTTTTAATTGTGAGTAATACTACACTGTGGTATTAGTACTTGTGGTAGCACTTGTTCCAGCTCAGCTAACAGGTTGATGAGACAGAAAGAAAAAGAATAAAACTCACTTCGTCTTTGGCTTGAAACAGAAACTCGTTTCCATCAGTGACTCTGAAACAGAGAGAGGAAGCATGAAGATCACTGACGGCTGTTAGTTACAGCTGATTTCAGATCAGCAGAAAGCAGATTTATCAATCATAACACTGCAAATTTAACATAAATCCAAAGTTTTACCGCAGTTTGAAGACGTGTTTCTTCTTCTTGTAGTCTGACGCCACGTCACACGTGGCGTCCTTCAGGCTGACGGGAACCTCGCTGTGGTACGGGACTCCCTGAGCCGCCGCCTTGCTGTCTTTATAGAAACCCACCTCCTGGTTGTTGATGACACAGTACACGTTGTGCCACGACCTGCCAATCACAGAGCAGCGGGGTCACGTGATGAACAGAGGAGTGAGACATCTTGCTGCGGTGGAGGATCTTTGCGTTACCTGTTGGAGGCCTTCTTGCTGGGCGCCTCCCACTCGTGTTTGCGGTGCAGGAGTCCCTCCAGCTGCGAGGAGGGCGAGTCCTGGTTCTTG